>NC_079397.1:8333417-8510917 GCF_029220125.1 Pseudoliparis swirei | reverse complement strand
CAACGCTGCAGAGCACATACGCTGTCTCGCGGTCATTGAAGTGTAACCGAAACATATTTGTCTTTTCTTTCACGTCCACGTCGTACTTAAAAGTCAAAAAAGTTTAACCGAGAATTGTCGCTCTGGAACTGTGCGTCAAAGTCCAGAAGATACAAAACACGAGGACCTTTAATGTGGTCATCTCAAACTTAACTTAAGGTCCACCTCGTAGTTTCCTTTCCAGACCGTCAACTACATCTGACGGTCTTCTTCACGATGAAGACTCTTCACGCTCTGTGACAGTGGCAATTGAAAGCACCGTGACGCCTGGAAATGAAAATGCACGATTTGGATGGCTGTCTCGTGAAAGTAGAAGTGATGCGATCCACTCGGAGGTCATCATGGATGCATTATGTAAACACATGAATGTAATTGTGTTTTCCGTCCACATACGTCAACTTTTTGGATAGTATGGCAATTCGCCAATTGACCCACAATGTTTGGGTAAGCTTAAAGGGCCAGCGTGCAGCATTTAGGGTTTTACAGTCCTTAATTATTTAGTGTATGGTCACCTTTTCAAACTTCGGGTTTGAGTGGTTGATTAGAACATATTTTCTACTGGTTGAGCTATGTTTTATCCCAAAAAAATACATTTATGAAACTAGACAAGTCCCCCTCAAAAAAACAGAGATGTGAGCTTCAGAGTGCTCCTGGTGCTGAGTTTATGATGTGTGTGTGCAGCAAAGACTGGACGCACACATGATCTACTTTCCTGCCTGTGGCCGGAGAGCTCAGATTCATAGATCAGCCCCCATCCCCAGCGACGCGTCTTAAATCACCTCGATCCACCGGGGAGAGTGAGGACGGTAAACCACACTCGGCTCTCCTCGCCATCTTTATTTGATTTCTTCTTCTGCTCCCGCTCTGTGGCCACAAGCCTTTGGGATTGTATCTATATTGATGCTCCTTCATTCTTGTCTCAGTATCCAACCTCAGTTTTCTCTCCTATAAGCTCCCTCTCTATATTTAGTCCCAGCTGTGGCTCCTGAAGGGGCTGATCTGGCCTCGCTGGGACTCGGATCTCCCACAAAAACCTCTTAATCGTTGGGCGGCACCCCATAGAGAAGCTGGGTGAATGAGACGGGAGAGAAAAGACTGTAAAAAGGGTAGGATGTGGACAAGCTGAAAAGTAGCTTTGAAAAGAAGGAGTGTGTAAGGGGGGTTTGGGGGGAGAAAATGAGCCCATGAAAGCAGCTCATTAGCTTTGGAGCTGAAAATCTCATTTTCAGCCGTTGAATGGAACAAAGAAAGGAAAGAGAAGAAAGAAAACTCAAACCTGGCACATCGATGAACAAAAGTTTACCATAAGAGAAAAAACATGTCCGCCCTTTGGGATTGTAGAGGCTCCACCCGAAGCTTCTTTTTGCTTGTAATTAGTTACTCATCTGACTGTTAGGCCAATAATTATTCACATGGTTGTACTTTATACAGACAAGTTGGTCAAGTAGGTAATGGCCAATGGACCTGTACTTGTGAAAGTGCATGGCTTGTTTGGAAATAACTGGATTCGATTGAAATTCAATTCAATTCAATTCAGTTTATTTGTATAGCCCAATTTCACAAATTACAAATTTGTCTCGGAGTGCTTTACAATTTGAAATGCCACTGAAAGGTTATTATAATTCATATCCTTGTGGCTTGTTCTGTTTTGGTGTGTGTAAGGTGGTACGTACACATCACCTACATACGGCCTCCGGCCTGTGCTCCGTGGGTTGATGCAGTGCATTCTGGGAACTGTCGGAAATCGGTTCGGGGAATCTCGGTCCCTAAATAAAAAGCAAGGTTGTGTGACAGAAACAACTCCAGGGATCAGCTGAACATCACAGATGGAGTAGATGTTCTCCAGCGTAAGGTGAACCCTCATCACTCCACCATGAAGTCCACCAGAGGCCTTTAAATAAAGACAAGTAAAGGTGCGTTCACACCAAAAGCGATGCGATTTTTCCGCTCACTGAATCCCATGAAAAGTCAACGTACAGACTCGTGTGGCTGCGATAGACGCGATATTGTTCCGGGCGGCGCGTTTGGGGCGGCGCAATGTGGGCGACGCGGTGTGGGCGACACGTTTATAGCGGCGCATTTTCAGCGGCGCGTTTTCAGCGGCGCGTTTTCAGCGGCGCAATTTAGCCCCTAGTTAATATTTCAACTTTGACACAGAGATAAGCCCCGCCCCTCGCGGAGCGTCTCGACGCTTATGGCGTGAACACGGCAAATGGTCGAGCGAGTAAACTCACGCGTTTTGAGCGACGCGAAAAATCGCATCGCTTTTGGTGTGAATGCACCTTTTGGTGCTTCCCATCAGGTGTGGCAGCGTCTTAATGGAGCAACACTCGGGGGCTGTGACACCTGGTTAGCATTGTGTTAGCATTGTGTTAGCGTAACACGCTACGCAACTCAACTCACATCTCCTTCCCCGCATGTTCACATGTGTGAATATCATCAAACAAACCATATTGACATTTCAAGTGGTGTTTGAACAGCAGATTGAAATCATGTTCAGCATATTTATCGTCAGCCTTTCACTGATTTCACTGCAATTATAATCTTAAGCATGATTACGTTTTTTTATATCGTTTTCCTTGAAGAAGTGAAGATCAGAAACACCTGTTAAATCCTCTTAAAGTCTAAAACTCAAACGGCTTCTCACAGGGATACACACACACACAGGCCGTGTTTACCTTCCTGGTGCTCAGCTCTCTCAGGATGAAATGTTCTACACAAACACAAGAATGAGATAAATAACCTCAAAATCAATGAGAGAAGTGTGTCAGTGAGAGGCCTTCAGGTGACGTATGGAAGAAGCAGCGCTGCAGCGCGGGAGAATAACAATATACATCAGCGGCTGTCAGCCATCACTTCACCTTAGAGGATAACATTGGAGCGACATTGGCTTCTGACAGGGAGAAATACAACTGCACACACACACACACACACACACACACACAGACTTATGCTTTGTCAGAATACCATCAGTTATTTTACACCTAGCTTTTTGCTGACTTGTGCTTTTCTCTCTCCCTCTCTCTCTCTCTCTCTGAAACAAAAAAGGGAATTTAATTTAGGTGATTTTTGCATATATATGTATATCATTTTTATTTGACATATTGAGCTCAGAATGTTCATATATACTGAACCAGAAATACTGACACGTTCATCCTTCCTATTGGCTCAGGAGAGCCTAAAACAATAAAGGGCGTGCAAAATATGCACACGTTAACATGTGCTACTCTTGAAATGTAGTTGGGGCACTTGCGGGAAACTGATTTGACAAAATGGTCAGGATCCGTGGCCGAAATATCCCACATAACCCTGATGACATCATCAACGGTTTCACAGGACACGTGGTACTTCTCAACGAGTCAGCGGATCTTCTTTGTGTAGAACTTTTAACGTGCCACTTTAAGATGGTAATAGTCCTTTAAAATTACTATGTGTGACCCGTTGAGGGGAGGAATGCGTGATTCCAAATTAGAACCAATAGTGTGGCACTTTTGTCCGTTCGAAGTTTAAAACTTTAAACTCGCCTTGCATGAATAAAGCTAGCGTCATCAGTCAAAACTCCAAGACAGGAAGGCCAGACGGCCTCCGCCCGATCCAGAACCGATCGCACCGTGTCGGGGCACAAGGAGAAATCCACGTCTTGAAAGATGACGACTAGCACGATTCGTAAGACTCTCCAATGAATGTGATGGAAGTTAATGGCTTTCTCCAGCCATCACTCACAATATGACAGCGTATTAGACGGTCTCAGCTGAGCGTTTGGCCCGCTGTCTCCAGACGGGGACGTTTGATGGATGGTGCAGCTGGCAGCCGAGGTTATAACGCCACACCAAACCAACACGCTGTGATTGAATTCAGTGAAAGCCTAAAAGTGATACTGACATTTAGTGACACTCAGCAGCAGATGCTTTGGGATTTGAACCCAGACGCCATCCTGCTGTCCCCACAGTCTGTGATCCTGAAGTGCCACGGCCATGTTGTGGAAGACAGCCCCAGAGCATCATGGGAGGTCTGCACCTTCCCACAGGGTCAAAAAAACAGCTCTGGGGTCCGAATGTGTGTTTGTTTTAGTGAAAACAATCACAACCTCATGAAATGTAAATAACCTGCTTGGTGCACACAAATCAACACAAATGTATTGTCGCACCATTAAAGGTGTCATTCATACGTAAACCTTCCTAGAATGCCTTCACCTTAAAGGGGCGTTCCACTAATTGGATTTGAAAAAGTAAATTTTCTAGTAAAGAAGATTCCCAGTCGCAGGAAAGATGATATCCTGCTGCATTATGGGAAGTGTAGGATTTGCTGTATTTTTAGCTAAATTCCTGGAAAGCCTTGAGGCAAAAATATTAGCTGCATGATTTTAACTTAAAATGGGAATGCTCCAATCGGGTGAATGGGCTTCTGAACCATTAAGCTGTTAAGAATCATTTGGGCTATAGAGAGCTGTGTGTGTGTGTGTGTGTGTGTGTGTGTGTGTGTGTGTGTGTGTGTGTGTGTGTGTGTGTGTGTGTGTGTGTGTGTGTGTGTGTGTGTGTGTGTGTGTGTGTGTGTGTGTGTGTGTGTGTGTGTGTGTGTGTGTGTGTAAGTCCGACTCTGTCTGGGTATTAACCAGTATGCATTTTTCATGATCCTGTAATCAATGCGTCTAATGAGCCACATTAAGACAGACTGGAAGGTCAGAGGTCACGGCTCAGCACGGTTCCTCTCAACGTTCACATTGGCTGCTTCTTGTGACCTTTGTGACCTCTGTGACCTCTGTGACCTCTGCACAGTAGTGTTGCTTGTTCGAACGACTTTATCACCTCTCGTAACTTCTCAAACCCACAAGAACACAAACGGCCTTGAATAGAAGCGCCCAGTTGAATGAATCACATTAATCTTTCATAACTTAAGTCGCGCGTGATAGTTTGGCTGTGAGCCAAGGAACAAATGATGAAATGCTGGTGGGGATCCAGAGGGAGTGGTTCTCACATCGGAATATTAACGACCTTTTACCATAACTGTGAAACCGACGGCTACAGAATCAGAAGAGCAACCGAGTGTACGTTCAGTCCTGATGTTCACTCGGACCAAACAATAAGTGTGAATATTTCCAGAGGGGCGGAGCTGTATCTCTTGGTTGTTTTTTTATCAACGTTGTCGTGTACAGCAGCATCAGGACCTCGGGCTCAGCAGCCGAGTCGCTCTGTGTTTGCCACGAGAGCAGAGAAAGACAATTAAGTGAGCCGACGGTGGAAAGACACGAGCTGCAGCATCTGTTACCCCGACACGCCGACCTCTCTCTCGCTCTCTCTCTCGCTCTCTCTCGCTCTCTTTTTTTCTCTCTCTCTCTCTCCGCTTGTCGTGTGGACATCAGAGTTTAGTCGCCTGTTAGAGAGAACAGGCCTCGTTCCAGCTCCAAGGGCGCTTTAATCATCCATCCTCAGGGACCTGTGTGTGTGTGTGTCATGCCCATCTATGTCTTCCTGTATGCTGTTCTTTTAGACTGTACAACCTAGAATTCAAGCCTTTATTAAGTTGTTTATCGCCTTATATATCTATATCCTATATATATCTGGCACATCTTACCAGCAACCCACTGCTTGTGATGGATAACACATGTTTAGAGAGAAATAAAGGAGTTGACCACTGCTCACTATTATAAATGATAAGCATTGAAGCGGCACTGTTCAGTACGGGTGATGCGTGGAAAGGCATGTGAGCTCCCTTCAGTCGGTTGTTGGGTGTTTCTGACGAACCGCGGCCATTGGTCGATTTATTCATCCTTTTCAGTGCACGGCTTGTTCCGCTGCCTCCCGATTGGCCCAGAGAAAAGAAAATTTAGGTAACTGCCATAAGCTTATTTGATTCGAAAAATACACGACAAGAGCTCGTTGATCCAAACGCAACGAATCCAACGTCTTTGGTTCAGTGGCCTCCACCCAAATGGACGGTGGTGTTGGGGTTTCAGCCCTAACGGAGGGTTTTGAGTATGCCCAAACCATTTGAATTCTATTTCAGGAGCTTCTTTCCCCCCATGAGGACATTTGTGGAGGGGGAAACTCATAAATCTGCTTTTGATTCATGTATCGCCAAGAAAAAGATCCAAATGAAAGATCGCGAAATATGCTGCCGCTGCAAGAAGCCAAAGTGCTGGAACCTGAGCGGGTCTGCTCGCTGCACTTGTAGACCGGGCTTGTGTGTGTGTGTGTGTGTGTGTGTGTGCGGTGCGTGTGTTTCAAGTTTCAAGTTTTTATTGTCACATCCCCTTTTATACAAGTATAATCGGTTCGTGAAATTCTTATGTGCAAAACACCCGACAGCAGTAGCAGACTAAAAAAAGAATAAGAATGAGAATAAACTATACAATATCCACACACAAAAAAGAAGAAAGTATTAACAATATATATATAAAACAGTGTAATAGAATATACATCATGACAATATATATATATAAAACAATGTAATAAAATATACACTTTTTTGAGACTATATATATATATATGTATATACATACAATATATATATACAATATATATATATAAACAATGTAATAAAATATACACCATGGCCATAGATATTCACAGAATATGTTCTGGTGTGTAGTGTTAATGAGGGTCTCAGTCCTTGTTCAGCAGCCTGATGGCCTGACTGAAGAAGCTGTCCCTCAGTCTGTTTGTCGGCACTTGATACTGCGGTATCGCCTGCCTGACGGTAGAAGGGTGAACAGTTTGTGGCCGGGTGGTTATTGTCTTTCAGCATCCGTTTGGCCCTGGCCACGCACCGCTTGGTGTATATGTCCAGGATGGAGGAAGCTCACCTCAACGATGTACTGTGCCGACCGCACCACCCTCTGTAGTGCCCTACGCTCCAGGGCGGTGCAGTTCCCGTACCAGACGGTGATGCAACCTGTCAGAACACTCTCGATGGTACTGGTGTAGAATGTTCTGAGGATGCGGGGGCCATGTTGAATTTCCTCAGTCGCCTAAGGAAATACAGGCGTTGTTGGGCCCTTTTCACCACGTGAGTGGTGTGCGTGGTCCATGTGAGGTCCTCGGAGATGTGCGCCGAGGAACTTGAAGCTGCTGACCTCTCTACTGCAACTCCGTCTATGGAGATGGGGTGTGCTCTCCTCTCCGCTTCCTGTAGTCCACGATCAGCTCCTTGGTCTTCTTGACGTTGAGGACGAGGCTGTTCTCCTGGCCCCACTGTACCAGTGATCCAACCTCCTCCCTGTAGGCTGTCTCGTCGTCGCCGGTGATCAGCCCCAACACTGTTGTGTCGTCAGCAAACTTGATGATGACGTTGGAGCTGTGCATGGCCGTGCAGTCGTGGGTGTACAGGGAGTAGAGGAGAGGCTCAACACGCATCCCTGAGGGGCTCCCGTGTTGAGGGTCAGCGGCTCTGAGGTGGTACCGCCCATCCTCACCACCTGGCGGCGGCCCGACAGGAAGTCCAGTATCCAGCTGCACATGGTAGAGTGCAGGCCTAGACCTCTGAGCTTGGTGTCGAGATTGGCGGGAACAATAGTGTTGAACGCTGAGCTGTAGTCCACAACCAGCATTCGCACACAACAGTTCCTCCCTCCAGGTGGGAAAGGGCGGAGAGAAGGGCCAGGGCAATTGCGTCGTCGGTGGATCTGTTTTGTCGATATGCAAATTGCCATGGGTCCAGCGTGGCAGGCAACATGGAACAAATGAAGTCCTTGACCAACCTCTCCAAGCATTTACTGACAATCGAGGTGAGGGCTACGGGTCTCCAGTCATTCAGGCAGGTTACCTTGGGGTGTTTGGGGACAGGCACAATGGTGGACATCTTGAAGCTCTCAGGAACAACAGCCTGGGACAGGGAGAGGTTGAAGATGTCTGCGAAGACTCCTGCCAACTGGTCTGCACATGCTCTGAGGCGCCCCGGGATGTGGTCGGGACCTGCCGCCTTCCGGATGTCCACCCGCTTGAAGGCTCTGCGCACGTCGGCCTCTGAGATGATCAGCAGGCTGGTCTCCTCGGGCGGCGCTGCCTTCGGGCTGCCGTTCACGTCGAACCGAGCAAAGAATGTATTTAGCTCGCCTGGGAGGGAGGTAGAGGAGTTCTCTTCACCGCTGGTTCTCCCTCTGAAGTCCGTGATTGTCTGTAGTCCCTTCCACACACCTCTCACGTCATGGCTCTTGAGCTTCTCCTCCACCTTGTTCCTGAACTCCCGCTTGGCAGAGCCGATGGTCTTACGGAGGTCGTAGCGGGCTCTTTTGTATTCCGCCATATTCCCGGAGTCAAAGGCGGTGTTACGCGTGCGGGGTGCAGCGCGAACATCGCCATTTATCCACGGTTTCTGGTTGGGATAAATCCGAACCGACTTGGTAGGAACAACGTCATCTATGCATTTCTTGATGAACCCGGTGACTGAGGACGTACTCACTGACGTTGTTGTCCGACGCGACCCTGAACATATCCCAGTCCGCACGTTCAAAACAGTCCTGTAGCATAGACTCCGATTGGTCCGACCAGCGTTGCACTTCCTTCACAGCGATTGGTTGCTGCTTCAGCCTCTGCCTGTAGGCGGGAGTAGTTGGATGGAGCGGTGGTCCGATTTGCCGAACGGTGGGCGGAGGAGGGCTTTGTATCCATCCCGGAAGGGAGTGTAGCAGTGGTCAAGAATCCGCTCCGGCCTCGTGTTGCTTTTATGTGTTGGTAGAACTTGGAGAACTTTCTTCAGGTTCGCTTTGTTGAAGTCCCGCCACAATGAAAGCAGCCTCGGGGTGTGCCGACTCCTGCTCGCTGATCGCCCGTAGAGTTCCTTCAGCGCTATGTCCGTGTTAGCTTGAGGCGGAATGTACACAGCAGTTACGGTGACTGCTGTAAACTCCTTGTAGCCAGAATGGTCGACACATGAGCATTAGGTACTCCAGGTCCGGGGAACAGAACGACTTGAGAGTATGTACATGACTTTGGTTGCACCAAGATCTGTTTATCATGAGACATACCCCCTCCACGATCTTTACCAGAGAGAGTCTTTGTTCTGTCCGCGGTGTACGGAATATCCTGCCGTCTAGATGTCTGAGTCGGCAACATCCGCCGACATCCATGTCTCCGTAAGGCAGATGATGCAGTTGTCCTTAGTTTCCCGGTGGAATTGAATACGAGCCTGTAGCTCGCATAGCTTATTGTCCAAAGACTGTACATTTGCCAGTAAAATGGTGGGTAGTGGGGGTCGATTGGCTCGACGTCTCAGCCTAACCAGCACGCCAGCTCGCTTCCCCCTCCGTCGGCGACGTTTGCGTGAGATCGCGCCTAAAATGGACGGAGATAGTTCCGCTACTGTTCCTGGCGGGACGTCCGAGTAAGAGTTGAAAAACTCTGGTAGGCGGCGAGCAACTGCCGATCCAATCTCCAGAAGTGTGCATCTGTCGTACGTTAACCGGCTGCTAACGTTTTGTGCAAAAATAGTCGCAATAAGAAGAATAAATATAAAAAAACTGCTACAAAATCCGGGAGCTCGCAACACAGCGGCCATCACGTACGGCGCCATATCACATATGTGTGTGTGTGTGTGTGTGTGTGTGTGTGTGTGTGTGTGTGTGTGTGTGAGTGTGTGTGAAGCAATTTCCGATCTCGCCAGACATCTTTAGTCGAGCGCTGTTAAATATTACATATAGGCAGTTAAAGAGCTGGATGGAGGGAGAGAAAGAAAAGCCCCCAGCGGCCCCTGAAGGCTGCAATACATATGTTTGTCCTGATGTTGGCGCTAGAGCAAAGACCACACTGTTCTTCATTTGAAACTAATTCTAATTGCTCAGTAGATTAATAGTATAAAAGTGGAAATATTAATGAGGACATATTAGGATCCATCCCATGTGGTCCATGTATGTCCACAAGAAGTATGGCAATCTTGCTGGTAACCAATCTCCAATGAGAATGAAGAAGCAGGTGCTTTGTCTATTGGTGACTCCTGCTAAGCAGTTTTAAATCAGCATGCCATGCCAAAGGTTTTCAAAGGTTTTCAAATGTTTTAAAAGGTGTTTTAAAGGTTTTTAAAGGGTTTAACCATCAAGTTGTGTCATCTTTATTGTGCCGATGAGCTGGCTGCTATTAGATTGAGGACTTTAATGAAGGTGGTTTTCTCAGTGTGTGTGCGTGTGTGATTCTAGTCGTTTTAGGGGACTCTGTGTTGCGTGTAGATGGCTTCACCCTGCGGCTGTCTTTGTTTGTAACAGATCTCTAAATGCTTATCTGTCTCTGTTTGTTATCCCAGCTGTGTATCAGCATGTGTGTGTGTGTGTTCCAGCGGTGATTTCGCTCATCCCGTACTTTAATCTGACCCAGTGAACTGATTCAGCAGGAAATAGCGTGGCCTTCTGCGACGCCCTCTGACTGCTAGGAAGGCGGCTCCTTCATATTTACAGCAGAGTAAATTATTTTTAGCGCGGTGGAAATAACAAAAGCAATGCAGAGGGAGTGTGTTTTATTGAATTTGGTTGTTTGACATTTACAGATGTCTTTCAGACAATTGACATTGCATGTGCATATTTTTAGATGATGCATATTTAGAGTGTAAAACATAAGATAAACAACAAAAAAGAGACAATGAAACAAAAAAGTTAAACAATGTATAACCATGGAATGATCTATTCTCTATTGTACATTCATTAAAAATGAAATGAATGTGTTTTATACAGGTCTTGATGCTCGTGAGTGTGTGTGAGGAGCCTGTCCAGCAGCCTTGTGGCATATTAAGAAACTTATTGATCACACACATGTTAAGAGATCATTTGAGCCCGTCAGTGTCAGGTTCTTGTGACGGGGTGAGGCTCAGGCGCAGAGTGACAGGCTGGACGCAAAATAAAAAAAATTAAAAGCACTCTTTCATGAGGCAAAACAGTTTACAAAAAAACAAGGTCCAAACGGGGCAGGCAGGGTCAACAGGCAGAACCAGAAACACGGACAGGACGGCGGGAAAAGGACACGGAACTAGAGACGACAATCCGACACCAGACAAGGGAAAGACTGACACAATATATAGGGGGGGAAACAGGTGTACGACATCAGACAGTAACGAGACAAGAGTGGCTGAGGGCAGGTGCAGGGAATTAAACAATTAAGACAGAGAAGACACAGAGGAGACATAGGAGACACGGAACACAGGAGAAACAGAACAGGGTGTTACAGTCAGGGTGTGAGACAGGCTTCTCTGACTCATGTGAACCATGACTCATTGATCAGCGGCCCAGCTGTGATGCTTTAGGAACCCCATGGTGTTGCTTTAGGACCTGTCAGTGTCAGTCTCTGCTTGTTACATGCTGATTCTTTTCTAAATAAACTTCCTCGCTCACAGGAAGCATACACCTGCTGTCTTTTCTAAACAAACTTCCTAGCTCACAGCTAACATACACTTTCCGTCTTTTCAAAATATACTTCCTCGCTCACAGGAAACATACACTTTCAGTATTTTCTAAATAAACTTCCAACATAGGTTTATTTAGTTTTTAGCTTCACTTTCTGAAACAGTAGTACTTGCTTGGGTTCAAGAAGAGATTTTGTTTTAGGTTAAAATAATTTAGTTATGATAAATTAATGCTACGTCAGTCTCATACTTACACACATGAGGTATATGTGACTATTCAACTGTTCCCCTATGTTTATAATGCTGCTATGTTCATAATGATGTGACTCCATTGTCACTCCTATCATACACAGGGGTATGCAGCTTGGTCAGTGGCCAGATGCTGCAAACTGTTTACGTTCATCATGATAATTGTCATGTTGTTTTAATGTTGTTGACTTACAGTCTGCTGTGCCATAGTACGTGACTTTTGGAGCTACTCGCTAATTTCATTGGAAAAGAGTTTCAGTTCTATGATGTTTTAAAGCCAGCGTGCTATTGCTACTGACAGTTGCTTTAAATCTACCTGTAATCACCACACAGACGTAATTTCCCGATAAAGATAAGAGCAGTTTTACAGCTCCTATTCAATTCAGTTTATTTGTATAGCCCAATTTCACAAATTACAAATTTGTCTCGGAATGCTTTACAATCTGTACACATAGACATCCCTGTCCCAAAACCTCACATCGGCTCCTATATGGCTTTATCCACCATCATCAATCTACAATCCAATCAAGTTTTCTCAGACATCCATGGATGAAGAAACGGGGCCCTGGCGATCGGTCACCCAGACACACCGTGTGAAGTGCTTGTTCATGATTTCATACTAATATATTCAATTTGCGTAGGATCAGTCTTTCTCTTCCCTGCACCTCGGTGTACATCAGTTCCATGTGAATATGCTGCATGAGGGAAACAACCCAGGATGGCGTGTTCTGCTACAGTGAGCCGAGCTGCACGTGCAGTCCGGGTGTTGACAGCAGTTAGAAACAGTGCAGTGAAAATATGCTCCTCAAATCATCACGACTAATTATTGTGATCTGTAATAGCTGTGATGTTGTTTATAGTGTGTAATTTCTTTTTCGTGCAGTCTCTCTTTTTCAACCCTCCACACACACTCCTCTCTTCTAGTGTTTAATGATAATATCCAATACTGCAATGTTTTGTACCCATTTAGTTTTGGTTTCATTCAACTGGCTTAGCGTACACACATGTTGTTTTTACTAGACGTTACAGTGGCGATTATTGGCTGGAGACGTCTCAATAAAACATGGGCAGTGTCTTTGAAGTTTTAGTACCAGTAACAGCTTGTCTAGATGGAGAGGCCCTAATGACTAGAGTAAATAAAAAGACAAGAAACTACACGTAAAAAAAAACATGAAAGACATAAAGCTGACAATTAAAGTTATGGGTAATCTTCCCAAAAACTTCTATGAGAATAAATATTTTCAAAAGGCAGCACATAATTTGCGGCTGTAACTCACACATGAAAGACTTCAGCATGACAGGAGAAAAGAGTTAAATCATGAATGTAGACATAGGCCTAAACTACTTTCAAACATGCACCGTTGACTGTATACGTTGGCGTCACATACAACCATCCCATTTTATACCACCGGGTATCATTTATACCCAGCTCAACATTGCTAATAAAAGCACAATGTCGAGCCAGGAGATGAGAAGCTTAGCTAATTATCTATTAATGTGAGACTGTCTTGGTCTGTTCACAGGTGACAAAAGTACACAAGCGCCATATATATTAATGTTATGTTTGCTCGCTTTGGCGGTGCTACATTTTTAAAAGGTATTAAGTGTGTAGTAGTTAAAGAGAAGACAACTAACTAAGGCTAGCACCAGGAGCTGAAGGATACTAATCGTGCTAGCACTTTAGTGCCATTGTAGCGTCAGTAGCTTGCATTGTTCCATGTAAGATTGTAGCAGGCCCGGGGTGGGTAATCGGGAGAATCGGGAGAGTTCCCGGTGGGCCGCTTCACTTCTGGGCCGGTCGAGAATTGTATTTGTTGACATTTGTCACGTTAGTCCATCTTCTCTTAAAGTGGGCTAAACACGTTCCGCATTCTGACACCGCAGCCTCTGCATGGGTTGTACCTTGCGAGGAAGTTCACCCCACCCAAATAATAGAGTTGGTTCAGTCCATTATGGAACCAACCAACTCAATTTGGGAGAGGAGCACTTCCTAATCGAGTTGGTTCGGTCCTTAGCCGTCTTTTCCAAAAAGTTTTCTCAGCTCCTGATAGCTGGGCCGGCCCGACCGCAACGATACGCGTCAGGGAGGATGGACGGGAGGAAGAGGGCAGGAGGGGCTGAAAAAGCCAGGTTTAAAAAAAGAAAGGCATTGGAGGAGGATGCTGCCAAATGTGCCAAGCTTACAGATTTATTTTCAAGAGGACAAACACAAGTGGCAACTGGTAAAGAGAGACAAAGGCCTAATGATTAGCAACATAACTATGCGGCTAACATTGTGGCCTTGATTAATATCATTGTAGCGTTGTCAACCTATTCCCAAGCAAAATATTAAATTTAATTAAAATATTAGCCTTTTTATCTCACCCAAAATATGGCGATCCATAGACGTTGCAAATATTATGGAAATATTGATATATACTATTGATATTGATATTGAAGTATGCAGTAATATGACTTAATTTTTCTTTGTAGCTTCGGAGCAGCAGATAAGACAGTCTCCTGCTGAAAATGATGAGCTCGACATTTGCAATGAGGAGGCCATGACTACAGGGACAGGTAGAGAGGATAACAGAGGAAACAATATGAATTAAAGTTATATATTCTAAGAAAGAGCAGTATATGACAGTACTTGATGAACCAATATGCATTGTTTGCTCAGAAGTGGGTGTAGTAAAGGAGTAAATCACCACTATATAATACACATGCAGAAAAATGATAATAACCATGACAATGACGGCCCCCATGAGGTCTCACTCCAACAAATCTGGCCTACTGCCTAATCTGAGTCTGACACCCCTGCTATGCCCTTCTGCCTTTTTTAATGTTATGCATATTTTTTGTTAACTTCTCATCTTAAGTGGATTATTTTTGTTGTATTTAACCTTTACATTATTTGTTGGACCATGGTATTAATAAAAGAACTACAGGATAGTAAGAGCTGAACTGTTGCTTCATTTATCCAATTTCCACTACCATAAAAAAAGTAGGCTGGTCTTGAGCCTGAAATTCCCGGGCTGAAAAGTGGCCCCACTCCGGCCCTGGATTGTAGGCTATAGTTATGTTGTGTCGCGTAACAGATATAAACAGTAGTGTGTGAGGATGCATAATTGTAGGTTGTTTGTTCAAAATTAATGTAATTATTGTCTAAAACAAGCAAGTTAGACCAGAATAACACAGTCAGATGTGACGCAGCTATGAATGTGAGACTGTCTTGGTGTGTTCACAACACAATCATCTGGAATGCTAAATGGACATTGTCATCTTTAAGTGTGTAACACTAGCTTAGCACAAAGACTTCTTTAAGGTCCTAAATCGTGGGTCTCAGCCTGTAGATTCACTAGATGTTGTTCTACGACTTTACAGCTAGCCCGTAAAACCACAACACATTTTATGGTTTGTGTATCGATTAAACAAAGAGAATTAGCTGTTGCATCTGATTACCTTCAGACAGAGCCAACAGGCTAACTCTCAATACTTGTCTTCGTCCATATACAAAGGCCTATACAGTTGCCATTTTAATGCTGTTTTGCATTACAAGCAATGAGAACAAGAACGTTCTGTTTCCACCCCCTGGTTAAAAAGAGGCAGAGACCAGAGATCAGAGATCCAAGCCTGTAGTTCTATTGCTTCAATTAACTCCAAAAAACATTTGATATACAGACACGATGGTATTGATCTTCTTGTCTGAATGTAACTGAGACATTTTTCCGGGAGTCATTCTGGGAAGTGTGGGACACCACCAGCTGAAGAAAGAAGTACGAGGCAGGTTGAGAGAAAGTGGAATTATTGATAAGTAGATGGCGTTACACTTCATCCTGAAAGAACTTCAGGACACATCGAATATCTGTCAGCGCGAGTGTGCAGGGGGGCCGGGTGGGAGCTGCGACCTCACTTCCTGGCACAATTTGGCTCCGTTAGCGTGCGGCAGCTCCAACCGGCCCTAAATTCTTCTTCTTCTGGGCTTATTGCTGTGAGCAGAGCTGCAGAGGCTCCTTCTGTTCGGTCTGAATTGATAACTTGTCTCTTTAGGAATCAGTCCACGTCCACACTTCCCCCTGTTCTCCCTTCTTTCTCGGGCCCGATGGAGCTGCTGTATCTGACTCATCTGTCTCTCAAAAGGACCTTAGGGGGGGGGCACTGTGATATTCAGCTCTCTTTCTTACGTCTATTAGCAGACCCTGGTGGTTCTGATCCATGGCCTCTTCCCTAAAGTTTGGAGATTCTCAAGATGGAAAACTTTCCTAATATACTGTTCATCTCTCCAGACTACAACACAATGTAGAAGCATTAGCAACATCTCTAGGACTCCCTAAGGCGCTTCGCCTCCAGCTTCACAGCAAACTTTAGGAAATAGAGTCTTTATAAACGCTGGTGGGTGTGTGTGTGTGGGGGGATTACACCCTGGAGGTTTTTAGGACTGTATTTATTAATTAATATTCTCAGTGTAAAGAACCGCTGAAGACTGAAGGTGACCTTCTAATACAAGGGTCCCCAAACTTTTTCCTGTGAGGGCCACATAACTGTTCCCTTCTCTGATGGGAGCCGGGTTCAGTTTGTAACAGAAAAAGTGTGACGATCGCAGGGGTGCCTAAATGTAAACATTTATTGTTTTCCAGAAAGCCACACATAACCAAATATTAATAACCCTTTCCGGGATCTTCACACATTCTATTTAACAGCAGCTAGTCTAGGATTTGTATGGCCAGACTGGAAAATAAATCATAATGCGTCTCTGGTATTGTTCAGGGGGCCGGGCCAAATGTGGAGGCGGGCCGTATCTGGCCCGCGGGCCTTAGTTTGGGGACCACTGTTCTAATATAACAATTAGAATATCTAGATATAGAGTCTCGTCCGACAATTGAATTGTTACAATGTGAACAATGTGGCCTTTATCTTTGATGAAATGATTACAGGCAGAGGTTAAAAAGAATGATTAAGATAATAAGGATATCAATAACTCTCTAATGCAACTGTCATTTCATAGATGTGATCCTTAAATGTTTTAATAATATGCAGAATGTTCTAATTTAACAAGTGGCTGTGTAAGATTGGGGGTCTGGCCACCCCGGTCTCTGGCTTTTGTTGTGAATGCTCCTGGTCCAATAGTTCTGGTCCAATACCCCTGATTCAGTACTCCTTTGCAGTTTGCACAGGTTGAGAGTCATTGAGAGGAAATAGAATAGTATAGACCAATCAAAAGGATCCTTCATTTGAATTAAGTCCCAACCTGGCAACCCAAAAGTGTTTCACACTCATGCCTGACGTGTAAATCACTCAGAAATGTGTATTTATTAGAGCTCCGATATGTCGTCATCACTGCTGCTCAACATCTCTTTGAAGGAAGCTTAGCCCATGAATTAGTCACGACCTCTCCTCCACTCTTACCCTCGCATGTCTCCAACTTTAGATCTGTTATGCATGCAGAGAGGACCACGAGACAAAGATCATCCCACACTCGTTTGTTGAGTATTAAGAGGCTTCGTGGTCCTCCCGCCGGCCCGTGACGGGTCCTGGGATGACAGCTTGCCGTCAAGCCCCGGGGTTTCAGTCTGGTCACGGCACAGTTTTATTTTCTTCACTTAACTCATGTCAACTTCCATTCACACTTTTTATGTGTGTGTGTATGTGTGTGTGTGTGTGTGTATGTGAGAGAAGGTTCAGTGAGTTCAGTCTGATCTCTTCGCTCTACCCATCTGTATCCAGGCAGACGTCTCTCTTCATGACTCCCCTCCCCCCCCCCCCCTCCTCCTTCACTGCGGTTGTGTCCCGTGGTCTCAGTTCTTCTTCTCGCTCTGTTGCCCCCCAGTCGACGCTCCTCATGTGACCGGTGTGTCTTCCACGCTTGGCCACCTTCAGACTGAATTGGCCCACGGTTGACCGCATTTCACCGCTTGGCCATTTCCACTCTGTCACACTTTATATATACATGTGTATGTTTATGTGTGTGCTATAGGGGAGGGGTGGACTATAAACAGTCATCACTTCCTGCCATCCATCAAAACCTTCAACTCTGTTAAGTCCATGTGGCCTTCGCCTACTAAAACCATTATTGCATCACACACTTCTAATGCAATGTAGGTCCTTTGTACAAATGTATACAACTACAACAACAATTCAATTAAATTAATTTTATATTGAATATCACAAATTAAAAATGTGCCTCAGAGGTCTTTACAGTCTGTACACATACGACATCCCTGACCTTTGACCTCACTTCAGATCAGCAAAAACTCCCAAGAAAATGTTACGGGGAAAAAAGGTAAGAAACATTCAGGAGAGCAACAGAGGAGGATCCCTCTCCAGGATGTACAGAAGAAATATATGTAATCTGTGAAGCAGTACATCACTTGCTACTTCAATAAGTATTGAGGCAGCTGAGGAAATTCAACCTGCCAGGGAGAATGATGGTACAATTCTACACGGCCATCGTTGAGTCCATCATCTGCTCCTCCATCACCGTCTGGCACCCTGCAGCCACAGCCAAAGACAAGTGCAGGCTGCAGAGCATCATCCGCTCGGCCGAGAGGGTTATTGGCTGCAATCTGCCTTCCCTCCAGGTCCTGTTCACTTCTAGGTCACTGAAGCGGGCCAGAAAGATTGTCGCTGACCCCTCCCACCCTGGACACTCCCTGTTCGAGTCCCTCCCCTCGGGGAGGAGGCTGCGGTCCATCAGGACAAAGACCTCCCGCCACACCAAAAGTTTTTTCCCGTCGGCAGTCGGGCTCATCAATGGAGCCCGGGACTGACTGACTGTCACCCCCAGGACTACCACCTCTTCTTCCACCTTCCTCTCTCCTCCTTCTTCCCGCTCCTTCCTCTTCCTCCCACTCCTCCTCCCTCCTCCTTCTTCTTCCCTCCTGGAGGCCTCCTCCACACACGTCACTTTAACATGCACTTTAACTTGAGGCCTCCTCCACACATATGCCACTTTATTTACATGCACTTTAATTAAACACTTAAACACACGCCACGTGTAACATACACTTAACTAAAACACACCACTTGAAGCACACACCCAAACACTTTCACATTATTTGTTTTCTTTCTGTCGTGTTGATTGTTGTTTGTTTGTCATGTCCAAATGTTGCACCTTCCGCCAAAAAAAATTCCTCGTTTGTGTAAACATTCCTGGCAATAAAACTGTTTCTGATTCTGATTCTGATTCTGATAATGTATCTACATTTGAAATATCCCTAATCTCAATAAAATTAGTGTGTGTGGCCTGAAAATCAGTTTCCACTATCTGTCTGCTTGATAACCCACCACGTGTGTCATGGTGGTGTCATGATGGTGTCATGATGATGATGTCATGCTGAACGTCTGTGGTATTGGTTCCCTTCTCGAGGCGTCCAGGCTACGAATTCCTTTCCTTTTATAGTTAAAGGGAATGTTGAATCAGGCAGTGAGAGGGCAGCTATAACTCAGGGGGTTCTGTGAAAGCCGGGCGGTGATGTCATGGGCAGGAGCTCCCGGGGTCTTAAGTGGTCAGATCATTACAAACACATGTGTGTCCTCATGTCTCTCCTGTGGAGTCGAGCCACGCGTAAAGTTTGTGTCTGAGTCTCCGCCCCAACGCAATAAAGTGAATGGAATTTATTTATGAATGAAGGTTTTCATCGGTACAAAGGAATGTTCCTCAGGGGAACCGCTGACGGACTCAACCCAGAGTGTTGTGATGCAACACTGCGTGGATACATCACAGAGACCATCTGCATCAATATCGAGACGGAGAATATACATTCATATTGTCATTTGGGTGAACCGACCTTGTGATGCTGTTTTGAGCTCCGGAACTACTTTCAATGATACTAAGCCAATTCATGAGGTCTTACTAACCCTTCCCCAATAGTTTTGTCATTTTGTTGCATTTTTCTTTTTAATATTAACCACGTTTTTAAAACGATGACCCTTAATCCGGGAATGCCGTTTCATTGTATCGGAAATTCATGTGGTTGGAGACCAGGTTGAGGAGGACACACCACACATGGATGTTTTAGGTGTAGGCTGCAGAGCATCATCCGCTCGGCCGAGAGGGTTATTGGCTGCAATCTGCCTTCCCTCCAGGTCCTGTTCACTTCCAGGTCACTGAAGCGGGCCAGAAAGATTGTCACTGACCCCTCCCATCCTGGTCACACCCTGTTCAAGTTTCAAGTTTCAAGTTTTTTATTGTCACCTCCCCTTTTATACAAGTATAATCGGTTCGTGAAATTCTTATGTGCAAAACACCCGACAGCAGTAGCAGACTAAAAAAAGAATAAGAATGAGAATAAACTATACAATATCCACACACAAAAAAGAAGAAAGTATTAACAATATATATATAAAACAATGTAATAGAATATACATCATGACAATATATATATATAAAACAATGTAATAAAATATACACTTTTGAGACTATATATATATATATGTATATACATACAATATATATATAAACAATGTAATAAAATATACACCATGGCCATAGATATTCACAGAATATGTTCTAGTGTGTAGTGTTAATGAGGGTCTCAGTCCTTGTTCAGCAGCCTGATGGCCTGACTGAAGAAGCTGTCCCTCAGTCTGTTTGTGCGGCACTTGATACTGCGGTATCGCCTGCCTGACGGTAGAAGGGTGAACAGTTTGTGGCCGGGGTGGTTATTGTCTTTCATCATCCGTTTGGCCCTGGCCACGCACCGCTTGGTGTATATGTCCAGGATGGAGGGAAGCTCACCTCCAACGATGTACTGTGCCGATAGTACTGTGCCGATGTACTGTGCCTCTGGGAGGAGGCTGCGGTCCATCAGGACAAAGACCTCCCGCCACACCAAAATCTTTTTCCCGTCGGCAGTCGGGCTCATCAATGGAGCCCGGGTCCCCCACTGACTGACTGTCACCCCCAGGACTACCTCCTCTTCTTCCTCCTTCCTCTCTCCTCCTTCTTCCCCCTCCTTCCTCTTCCTTCTCCTCTTCCTCCTCCTCCTCCTTCTTCTTCTTCTTCTTCCTCCTACTCCTCCTCCCTCCTCCTTCTTCTTCCCTCCTGGAGGCCTCCTCCACACACATGCCACTTTAACATACACTTTAACTTAAACATACGTCACATGTAACATACACTTTTAACTTAAACACACATCACTTGAAACACACACCTAAACACTTTAACATTATTTGTTGTCCGAGCACTTTATCTTTATCTTTATCTTATCTTATACTTAAGTTCACTGTTGCTGTCGCGTTGATTGTTGTTTGTCATGTCGAAATGTTGCACCTTCCGCCAAAAAAAATCCTCGTTTGTGTAAACATTCCTGGCAATAAAACTGTTTCTGATTCTGATTCTGATTAATTGGATATTTGTGTAATGCCCTGCGGCCAAATCCAGATCAAAGCGTTCTGGAATCTGATCAACATGTTATGAAATGATCTCCTGATTCACATTGCAGACCTTTATTATCACGGAAACCAAGATGAGCAATTGGAACCATAACGTGGTATTTAATCGACTGATGTAATAACTTCCCCCTGTGGATCAGTGAACCCACATGGGCAGTTATGAGGACCATAAATGAAGAGAGACGAACAAAGAGAAAGAACAATGGAGACACCAGAGGGTTCCCTCTTCATGTCCTCGGCTCGCCATGGTCCCTTATGGAAGCCATGCTCGTCCAGGATCTCTATTCATGACCTATGACCTCGCAGCAAAATAACATTGTTAAATACCAAGTAACTCTTCAGTAATTATGGAGCTAATTAATAGGAGAATCCTTGAATCTGCAGAACAGTCATTGACCGTATTTATTTACACCATAATTGACCGTATTTATTAAACCGTCTTTTTTCTACGATACGTACATTATCTCAGCGCCTATGCATTATCCCCCCCCCCCCCCCCCCACGAGTGAGAGCTCCACCGGTCCTCTTCTTCCTCACCTTGCCTCCGCTTGACCCGCCGGTCCGTCAGCTTTACGCTCGAGAGAGAGCTCGGCGTCGACCGTGATGTGTACAAGGACCCCTGAGAAGTATTACTCGCCATTTCCCCGTACCCCGATTCAGACATTTTAGAAGCTGTCAAGCCCTATCTTTGTCTCCTTGACTGCTTTCGCATTGTGCCTGCGGCTGTGCCTCCTCCTCTTCCTCCTCTTCTTCGATCATCACAAGTCAGAATCGCTTTATTTGCTAGCTTGGCAGAAAGGAGTGGAGTTCTGCATCTGGGTGACAGCTAACCCGGTGTGATGGGAAGAGCCACGCAGGAGCAGGAGCATCCTGTCAAGCTCCATTATTAAACTTGTTTTTTTGTTTGTATACATACACTTGTTGCACACCCCCACTGCCGGTCGAGGCCCGTCGAATTGTGACGGATGAGTAGTGAAGAGAATTGGTATAGATTTAATATTAGATTTCTGTCTGTGGGCCCGAGGTCAGGCTGTTGACGCCATTATTGCTTGTGTATTATTGTCATGTCAGTAATCATCATTAAAGGGATTAGACTGAGCACACACACACACATACACCAAGTTATTATTGAGCTTTGTTAAATGAAGTTGGGCCAACATTGCTAATCACCGTATCTCCACTTCTCTGCTCCGCATGCATTGTTCATTTAAATCCTGATGAGGCTGCGCCACTTCAGTTTGGTGTGTGTAAGTGTGTGTGTGTGTGTGTGTCTGTGTATGTGAGAGTGTGAGTGTGAGTGAGTGTTTACACCCAATCAACCATGTGTGCGTGTGTGTATCTGTGTGTGAGTGTGTGTGCATGTGGTACGTGTAGGCTTGTGTGTCTGTGTGTGTAGGTTTGTGTGTGTGTGTGTGTGTGTGTGTGTGTGTGTGGCCCCATTTGAAGTGGATCTCCTCCCTCTCTCTCCTCCGTAATTTCTCTCGCTGAGAGATAGCGTTGGATGTTGCGCGTGATTGCTGGGCCCGCACTGAGCAGGGCCCAGCAATCCGCGGCAGCCCCACGCTGTTTATGGGGCGCCTCCTCGTACAATTAGCTGCAGACACGTTCACTGACTGCAGCGCTGGTGCTGCATTCAGGGACATGGGGACTCGACCGCTGAGCCGAATCAACAACTGGCGGCGCGAACTGAAAGCAGACGTTATGGGGTTTATTTAATTGGTATTTACTGCATCGTGGCTGCTTTATTTACTCTGTTTGTCTCTTTCATATTATAGGTGTTGAACGAGGTCACAGTCTGTGTTTATCAAACTGACATTTTGGATTTAAGTAAAAGATCAATCCAAAGAAATATTCACTTTTACTCAAAGTTAAACTTCATCAAAGACGAGATGAAAAGAGAAATGCCATTTTAACACGTTTAGACACTTAACAACACTTTTTCAACTTATTTAACAATATATGAAGAAAAGAAAATACAAAGTCTCAAGTGTAACTTTACAAGAAAATCTTTTACCCCAACTTAACTTCATTGTATGTTTTTACAAAGACAACAAACATCCTTACCTAACCTTACAATGGTAATGGATGTCAGGGGAAAAGCTTGATGAAGGCCTTCGTCCCCATAGAGGATGGTCAGGAAGAAAGGACACAAAGATACAAGCAGACGGACAAAATAAACAGAATTTAATTTAATGTATTTTGTTGGCAGCAGGTATTCCATCAAATGCAGTAACCTTCTCGGGATTCACTGGTCAATCTTCTCTTTTGAAGACACGTGGTCTTGCATTCCTGAATGTGCTCTGCTACCCGTGGCATCAATAATGTGCACTTTCACGCCAATGAGTATGAAGGTAACTTTCAGTCCACCGGGCTCATATTTATTCATACTTCAGCCTCATTAGCTCATCATCATGAGAGGGTCGATACCTGTCAGCGCCGAGGAAATTAAACCGCTCTGACCTTACCTGATACCAGACCCGAGGAATCCGGCCAGCCGGTGCAGGTGACGGGATGGTGAGGGGGTAGCCGTTGCCATGGTAACAGATTGTTCCCACCAACCAATAAGCCAGGTGTTGGTGGGTGGGTCTACAGGTGACCTTATGATCCCCCTTGACTAGGTACACACCGAGTTCTGTGAGCTGGTTTCCCTTTACCTGGTCCGGGTTCCAGTAGCTCTAGTGTGTGTGTGTGTGTGTGTGTGTGTGTGTACCACAGGTAACAAGACAGGGATCTACCACAGGTAACAACGCTTTACTCGCGTGAGTTTACTTTTTATTAAAGGCTCAATTGTACGCCTCCTTGCAGCGCTGCTTCACAATAAAAGCTTTTCAGTCACTTGTAGCGAGCAGGCGTCGCTCGAGGGCTTTTACTGTGAAGCAGCCACGTGGCGTTCAGGAACCTGTCAGCTCAGAAGTTGTTGCTTTAGGAAACAAATGCAAATCAAATCCGGTTGGCATTTATTTTTCAACACAATCAATTTTAATCACGTTGTTTTCAGCGCACGCTTCATATGCTGTTAAATTGTACACCTCGTTCAAATGTTTATTAATGTTGTGCAGCATGAGATTAAACATTACGACATATTTCAAGAACATGAAATTCACAAGAGCTCTTTTTTCAATAAGGGTTTACAGCAGTGGTCACCAACCTTTTTGAGGCCAAGATCCCTGACCTCCGCCTTCATGACCGGCAAGATCTACCTATTGAGGCGTTGAAAGGAAACGATGGTCCAGACTGGACTTACAACTTTTTATTTGGCCTAATTGTCATTTTGGTCCAGCGTTCAAATTGATGTGACCAGGAACACAGAATTTAAGTGTAATATAACAAGTAAGATATTTGTTAACCGCACACAATATGAACAAGAAAACACACATTTCAATGAGCAGCTGGATGAACTCCCAATATAAATGTTGTATTTACATTACAACACGACACTGACAACATGATCAGTCAGTGCAACTCATGTAAGTTCAGCTCTCATCACAAGGCCATCAAGCCATGTGACTCCAGTCAGTGTGACGGCTGTGACTGAACTCTGTCTGTGAGCTTGTAGTTAGTTCATAAGCACAGACAGACAGTCTGAGGCCGTAAGTGAGCTGCTGTCAGTCATCCAGCTCCTGGTCTTTGATTTGGTGATTTTCTCAACTTCACTGACGAGTTTTTCGGGGCAAAATTGGTATTCATGAAAGTTTTCTCATCTGGGATTGGTTCTGAACTCAGACCATTGGTGATTACGTTCACATCAGCTCTAGACATCCTCAGATTTAAATAATGTTCATAATAATAAATATGAGAATCACCATTTGTGACTCCTGCATCTGTCCCTTTTCAAATAATAGAATAAATGCAATTGCAATCACTTTCAAGTAAACCAGATTGCTCTATCAGACAAGAAAAAAAAGCTCAATGTTGAGCTTTTGTTTTGAATGACAACAGCAGAAAAGCCCAACTCACGGAGGTAAGACCTGGCAAGTCGCCAAGAATCTCGGCTGTCGCGCATGCGCAGGCGTAACCTGTTAATGCCGTAACGTAAACATGTACACGAAGGTACAGGCATTTCAATATTTATTTATTGATGACTTAGTTTTATGTCGGTGTACTTTGAGCTTGTGTAATATGTGAAGTTATCAATTTAGGTCTTTCTGCATTTCCCCTGCGCCTCACCTGTAGTGGTACGTTCCCCTCTTTCAGGAGCACAGCTGACAACACGGCTGTGTAAGCGAACCCGTTTTCAGGCGTTCATGAATCAGGCGGAGATCTTTTCTTGCCTCAATCTTCCAGTCAGAAAGAAAACATTTCAGAAGACACCTCAGAAAATGTTCGAAAACAAGGAACAATGTGTTTCTGAATTTATTTTCATTTTATTTTGGAGATCGACAGGGAACGTCTCCGAGATCGACCGGTCGATCGCGATCGACGGGTTGGCGACCACTGGTTTACAGCCTTTGACTAATAGCTTCATATAAAGTTGAAAGGGCAGCAGAACATTGCTCTCCGTCCCCTTGTTTCCTGTCAACACCTCTAATAGACAGAAATGCCCGAATATATGACACAGTACAATCATTTTGGACAGGATGTACATATATATGTATATACATATATCCTGTAAGGATTAAGATGAAGCCCATATGGAACACCACTGTTTTTTGGTGGAAAGAAGTTTCTATGATTATAATCGTCATTTCTGTTATGGTGCGGTGTGGAGGACCCAAACGCTGCCGGAGTTTTCACAAGAAATCAGCTTTATTTCCAGGACAGGAACACCACACAGGAACAAAAAGGACGATCCAACACCAGACAAACAGGACACAGATTAAATACACAGGGAAACGAGACACAGGTGGAAACAATCAGGAAAGAAACAGACAAGCACAGGGAGGGAAGAACAGGGAAACAGGAAACGAGACAGGGACTTCAACATAAAACAGGAAACACACAGATCCTAACAATTTCATTGTTTTATGATCTAGATTCAAGACATCATTTGTGGGGAATGGCTTTTTGAAAGATGTTAACGGTCAAAATCGTGGGCGTGCATAACAGTGTTTGGAACAGGCTCGTGGTGTCGCCAGTAGGTTTCATCCCCAAGCACCAAAGGATAGGCATGTAGAGAAGGATATCTGGTCATATCTTTTATTGTCATTGCAGACTTTGCCTCTGCTCTCCACTCTCCCCCTCCTCAGTAAAAGATGGTGCAATAAAATAAATATACAGAGAAGATAAGAAGCAGACTATAGAATATTTAAATTAACCAAATTCCAGTGTTGAGATGGAATTTTACACCCAATAACCCCCTTCGCTCTGTAGCGCAGCATCTTTCCTCCTAGGCGTCCGTCCCTCGTGGTGAAGGACAGACGCCTGGAAGTATTGAATCTGTCGACAACCTTTCAACCTGATTCATTCATTAGCGACGGTCTCACTGGGACACGTATCGCCACAGCTCTGCAACCCGTCACACACACATTCACACAGGACTGGAGCCTCATTACTCTGAGCTCCACCTGCAGCCGTTCTGCTGAATCAGTGGCAGTGTGTCCAAAGTGTTGCTGCTTTTCAGTTTGAGCGACTTCATCAAAAATAAAAATAAGAACGCATATATTCCACGATTGCACTCGGATAACTCGTCTCTTCAGAGGAAACCCGGTAATTGCCTGTTCACATCATTCAGAGTAGGACGCAGTGTTGAAACGCAATCTGAAATACCAGCTTAAGCCACAAGGTTATCAACCACGCTCTGTGTGTGTGTGTGTGTGTGTGTGTGTGTGTGTGTGTGTGTGTGTGTGTGTGTGTGTGTGTGTGTGTGTGCGTGTGTGTGTGCAGTGGTGTATAAAGTACCCAAAATTCATACTTGAGTAAAAGTAAAGATACTTGACTGGAAAATTACTCAAGTTAAAGTAAAAGTCACCTATGAGAATACTACTTGAGTAAAAGTATTAAAGTATCTGATTTTTTTTGTACTTAAGTATCAAAAGTAATTTTCTGATATTAAATGTACTTAAGTATTGAAAGTAAAAGTAAATGCTGTAAATAAAAAAAACAAAGGGTCAGAATTTTGAGAATTATGAAGTTTATTTGTTTGGGTGCTGTGGCCACCATGAACAAGGAGTATGAGCTAGGATGAACTTAGCAATATATGAATACTATGAAATTACTAAAATATAAAAACACGATTAACACAGAAAAAAGCAGAACCAAAAGTAACAACCAAAATCATCACTTTAAAGTGAAAAATGTATTGTTCATCTTTAAAAGAAGTTGATTTTCAAAATGGACAGATGTCAGTCTCGCTCTTCTTGGACTGAAGACGAGTCCTGCGATGCTGAAGAGCCGTTCACAGGCCCTGATGGTGCAGGTAGAGGTGTGTCTAGCTTCACAGGCCCTGATGCAGGTAGAGTGTGTCTAGCTTCACAGACAGCCTGCACAGTTGGGAAGCATTTCAGCAAGTCAGCTGTTTGCTGCTGTCATGCGCTTGAGATTACGAAGAAGAAGTCCTCTTCATCAGATGAACTGGACCTGGTGGCATCACCTAGCTGCAGGGAGGGTTCTTCCATGTGCTGCTTGATTAGTCCATTCCTGAAATAAAGTGAGAGTATTATAGACATGGTAGAATTAATAACACTTCCTAACATGTCATGACCCCAACCAACAGTTTTGTACAAAATAGTTTGTTTTAATTTGAGGTTTATACATTTAGTTTCATGCACTGTCCGTGCATCCAGAGTTGATTTGTGAATATGCACTTGTATCTCTGTAGTTAAACACAACAACAGTCCCAAATCAATATCGTCGCCATTACTGGACCGTCACTCTTATAATATTAATACAAATAATGATAATAATAATAATGCTGTAATGATTAGCATTATATTATAGCTAAGACGACTCAAATCAACAAATTCTCACAACTGTCAACACTTCTTCAGCTCATTAACTCGCTAGAGATCCGTCTACTCCACTAACGCTAATTGTCTCATTTAATTGACAATAGCTAGCGAACGTTAGCCTAACAGACACCAGTCTTCCCCTCTCCTGCCAAAGATATATCGTACTCCAATCCTGAAGGCAACACTGCTAGATATCTTAACAGGTTTATGATTATCAAAACTAAACATTGACGTTGCGGCTCATGGGATTAATCTTAATTTACCTCAATGTGTTTCCTGAGGTTGGTGAGTTGTTGAAGGCCATATCTCCGTAGCTTTCAGTCGGCATAAGAGGCACTTCATCCGGGAGGAAGAAACTTTCACTCCGACAAAAGAAAAGAGTTTGCCCAAATATGGCCACGGACGTTGATCTTGGTCCCCGTCGTTGTTCGAGTAGCTTCCATTGCTGCTCCACATGAAATGAGTCGTATCTGTAGCCGCTCGCTCGCTAGCATCCTGGGCATCACTGGGAAGAGAAAACACGCGGCAAGGACCACTGATCCCCAACCTGGTGCTCGTGCTGCGTTCAGGTGCGCTGCGGTGTGTTCCACAACAGGCCCCGATGTTTGTCTAATGATAATTTGTTTCCGTAGTAACGAGTAACGATACTGTTTCAGGGGAAATGTATCGGAGTAAAAGTACAAGTTTTCATTGCAAAATGTAGTGAAGTAAAAGTAAAAGTAAACAGAAATATAAGTAGTAAAATAAAGTACAGATACCCAAAAAAACGACTTAAGTAAAGTAACGAAGTACATCCACTTCGTTACTATACACCACTGTGTGTGTGTGTGTGTGTGCGTGTGTGTGTGTGCGTGTGCGTGTGTGTGTGCATGTGCGTGTGTGTGTGTGTGTGCGTGTGTGTGAGTGTGAAGGCATGCTTCGCCCCGCTCTCCATCCTCCCCTTTGAAGGTCATGGTTGTCTGTTGGAGCTTGTTACACTTACAAGCTCCCACGAAGCACTGGAAATAAACATGGACTGGAATATGTCTCATAGTGCACATGTGTATAATCGGCCACTGACCCTACCACAGACAACAACAAACCCCTCGGCACAGACATGTAAGAAAACAATGAAAAACAAACAAACAGCCCTCTCTTTGTAGTTGTTTGGTGTCTCTTTGTAGTCGTGTTGTGTCTCTTTGTAGGTGTTTGGTGTCTCTTTGTAGCAGTGACGTGCGATGAGGTTCATGGTTGGTGAGGCACTGACTCCTTTAGTGTTAGATTTACAATTATATAAACCCAAAAGGGTAGCTTATTCAATTGGCTACTGGTTATTTCATGTCTCATCAGCATTCTCCACACAACACACACGCGCACACACACACGCACACGGTACATATTACAGATACGTAAAGGTAAACAAAAGTTTGAAGCAGACCTTTTAGCTCCGGCGTTGGTCTACCTGTGTTAATCACGTCCACTTTTGACTGAAAGTCCAGTTTTGAGACATTGTTAAGCTTAGATATATAATCCTCTTCCATGTTGGCAGTCTGGCGCAGCAAAATACAAAAACAAACGGACTTGACTCGCTTGGCGCCTCTGCGTAGAAGAAGCAGCAACAAGTACCTGTTGGCTCACTAGCGCCCCTTCAGTGAGGCAGAGTATTATCTGCCTCACCCTGCGCCTTTTCACTGCGGCTTTATTTCCCATCAGCAAAACTAAATATGTCACTTACAAACATTAAACTGGAATGGTTAAAGGCCTTAGCCAGACTGTGGGAAATCAGGGCAAATAAACATATCTGCAAACATTATATTAGCGACATGCAGAGATACGGCAACCCGCACGGGCCAATTGCATGCATCAACCAGCTTGTGATGGATTGCGCAATCAGAGGTGAGGCTCGACTCGTCGCCTCAACTCTCGTTTCATCCTGTATTTGAACAGGAAATAGGCAAATTCAGCGATTTTGACTATAAAATGTTCGAAATTAGTCATACATAAAGATCGGTGGACAAATACTAATATGAATTTGATGTTATCATTATTATTTGTTTTAACTTTTTTTTAAACTTGTTTTACTCATGATGACAGGTGAGGCTCTTTGTAGTTGTTTGGTGTCTCTTTGTAGTCATTTGGTGTTTCTTTGTAGTCGTTTGGTGTTTCTTTGTTGTCGTTTGGTGTTTCTTTGTAGTTGTATCGTGTTCATTTAGGTTGTGTCTCTTTAGGTTGTGTCTCTTTGTCTTGCGTCTCGTTGAATATCTTAATTATTTGTATGCTTCTCTCCAGATCACTTAGATGTCACACACAAACATAAACACTGAATATTACTCTCACATTTAGAAATGCTTCATTCTGTACATATGACATCTATTGCTTCTGTCCATCCTGGAGAGGAATCCTCCTCTGTTGCTCTTCTGAAGGGTTCTTACCCTTTTTCCCCTGAAAAGGTTTTTTTCTATTTCTTGGGAGTTTCTCCTGATCCGATTTATTAATAATAATAATAATTCAAACTTATATAGCGCTTTTCTAAATACACAAAGACTCTTGAGGTCAAAGGTCAGGGATGTCGTATTTTGTACAGATTGTAAAGCCCGTTGAGGCATTTGTGATATTGGGCTATACAAAACAAACTGATCTGAATTTAATTATAGTTTGTAGAAAAACCTTGGTAACTATATTATTTTAATGTTACTAATGTACAGTCATTATGTGTTATTTAAATAAAAGTACTGCTGCAGCCAGGGCTGTTGCCAGGATTTTAGTTTGAGGCTCAACAAGCGATTGTATGACATTATGACTTCAGCTCTTAGTAGTTAGTAGCATCGGAGTGAGAATTACGGGCCAGTAAAAAAGGTTATTACTGTTTTATTACCCGTTATGAAGGTCTAGATGCTAAAGGATGCCAGGGATACAATTCCTCGTGATGAAATTCTTGATCCTGGGGGAGGATTACTTAATGTTGAAACTGGAAGTAGGCTTAAGTTGTACACACACACCTGGTAAAACCCCAACACCCAGAGAAAATGCTATCAAAGTCCTAAATGGTAGTTATTGCACTAGCTGCAACCAACATTTATTTCCATTATTGTACGTTTACATCTCAGAAAATAATCAAAATTTTTAAAAACTTAAACGACCCAGATAAACTCAATTTACAGTGATATCAAAAATAGCGTAGCTAGAACTATTTCTTGAAAAATGACAATCAGCTATCAACATTACTGTCAGTTGCCAATTAAGTTATTGAGAACATCAATGTGTATGTCTACTAATTAAAAAAAGGTAAAACAGTGTGTGAAGTATCAGCCAAGCAAAGTGTGTTCCTTATGTCGTTGTATGATTAATTATTTGAAGGTAACAGGTGGAGGCAATGCACTGTAGAGAAATAGATCAAGTGTGAACGTATACTCTCATCATTAGCTCTCCTGATGGCAGTAACACATGCTCATCCATTAACACGAGGCACATGACGTGTGGAATAAACTGCCATTAAATCCTTGGTTTTCTCGTTAGCGGTCCCATTTCATCCCTCGCCGATGCCGAGGCCGTCCTTCAGCGCTTTTTCCATCCAGAGTAATTGGAGAGAGTGCACTGGCTTCTCCCACTGAGCCGCTGCCAGCAGCTACCGCTCTGTATGGAGTTGGGTAAAGAGCTGAGATCCAGCCAAGCAAATTCTGAACTGTGGCTTCGCCCTTGGCATATAGTCACTGCTCTCGTTATTTATCCCCGTAGCTTTCTGCCGCCTCCTCGCTGCAGTTGGTCGTTCCGAGCAATGATTTCCAAAGTGGTCGTCCTTGAGGATTGGTCCAGGGGATTCACGACCAAAACAAAGAGTAGTTAAGTTGCATCTATCACAATAAGACAACCTAGATAAGCAGCAAGTCTTCTGATCATATGCGTGTTTTCTCCACCATTACGTAAGAAATATTTAAAAAATCTTCCTCTCTTTGGCAACAAACCATGATCAAAAGCCAAATGCAACCTAACACCTTTGCTATCTTTGTCCATATATCACCGCAATATGTACATCCAAAAATCCCAACATCTGAAGCAAGACTGTTTAAAAAAGAAAATCTTCCTTTCCCAAAATAGCACTGACTTCAAACAGACAGATAACATCACAAATACAAAACAGCTGTTCGAGATGTTGGGAACTTTCATAGTTTGAGAAAATGATGCAAAGAGAGGTAACTAACCTTGTTTTAGGGCCACATGGGCAGAGAGGTACCTGGCTCTATTAATGCATCCGTATCGCGTCCCGTTTATCTGTCTTTCAATCATGTTGTCAAATCGTTGTGTCCTTAAAGCAATTGATAGAAAAGAATCTTAGAAAATAAAGGAGGATTTAACCGGCCAAAGATCCTGTATTTATCTCCGTCACAGAGGTTATGTTTTGGTTTTGTCAAAAGGATTGCCAAAAAACTACTGGCCTGATCTTCATGGAACTTGGTGGAAGGGTGTAGCTATGTGGCTATGGAAGAAACCATTATTGGCCCTCCTGCCTCCTGCTATGGCCCTGCTGATGCCCCTCCTCTCTACCTCCTCCTGTTTCATGGATCTTGGAGGTGAATTGAAATGAAATTGAATTACATTTTGGAAAGGATCCAAATCCTGGGGCGGATTCAGAAACTATTGTTTCCCTTTCATTAAAACTGTGAGATAGGGCATTGCCTTGGTAGAGGTCCTTCTACAGCAGTTACCACTTGTGGATAGCAACGATTGGATAGCGTTAACTTTCAGAGGTGTTTACGCAACGCGGTAGCAACAGACTGTATTCCTGAACTGATTCCTCTCAACAAGTCCGTTGTTCCTTCCTTCCGTTTGACTGGCCAGGTTGGTGTCATGGATACTCTGTTAATAGTGGTCTTTCCTCCCTCTTTTGTAGTCATGCGGAGGAACCCCTTCATGGTGGACGGCTGCTGTAGGAAAGGGTCCCGCAACGCCCTACAGGAGCTCTACAACCCAACGCAGGTAGGAGGCTGACATGCTCGCACAACTCTGTATGTACGTATCTCCATGTCTAGCTCTCTTGAACCTCATCTCTTCCTATTTGTACTCGCCTTCAGCTGTCAGAGGTCTGACCCAATGAGGCGCTAAAACCAGCTGACTTTGGTTTTGTATTTCTTCAAGTATGCCTGCCTGTGTGCAAGTATCAGCCTTTTTTGTTTTTGTGGCGACATGCCGGACGTCAACCCGAGTGTACCCCCCATCCCGTCCACCATGACCTGCCAATGAAAACTGCATTAGCATAATGTATAATGCTCGTCCAAATTCTACAAGCTTGCATGCGTCCTCAAAGCCAGATTGCAATGATAATGTAATTCTGACTCTGTTTGCTGTGATGGATTACAAACCTCAAGCAAGTGATCTGAAACCAGTGGATGCCTTGAAGGTAGAAAATACATTCATCAGCAGAATGCTCTAAAAAGGGTTGTCCAGGATGAAAGGTATAGACCCTTTTACAGCCGTCACAGTGTTAGATAGAAGCAAAGCAAAAGACAGACTGATGGCAAGCACAATGTCATTTCAAAGTTTCACATAAAAAATGACATTGTGCTGTGTTGTAGGGTAGCAAAAACTATATTGTGATTCTGGGATTTAGCATGCTACAATATCGGTGAAGTCTTTCAGAGATGGAAAGAATTTTTTTTTGATAACCGGCTAAACTATTATCAAGATGAAGAGACCCGCTGTGGGGTTTATATCAAAGCATGCTCGATTTTGCAAGCTAACCAGCGGACGGCTTGCTACTTAGCTAGCTTGTTAATTCCGCCACGCTTTCATCACAGAAAAGGACCCAAACAAAGCAGTCTGGCTTTTCCAAGAGTTTGTGGATGAAGCATTAGGTTGTTACATTTTACTCATTTAACGGCTGGCTAGTTAGCTAGCTAACTTGCTAATTCCACCATGGTTTAATGCAAACATTACACAGTAAATAGAAAATGAGCCCAACAAAAATGCAGTCCTTCTGCCTCACACCCGCCCTCGGAGATTATTAGCCAGCTCTGGAGTTGATAAGCTAGCCCGCTAACTAGCATCTGTTCTCACCGGAGCTCTCGTCTGCTCTCAAGTTTTACACATATGAGAAAAACTAATTTTTTCAGCTATTATATATTAAAAAATTGTTTAAACAAACCCAGAAAACTTGCAACCCGACATTAACTCACGTGTTCAGAGAATGAATCTCTCTCCACCTCTGTCATCCAGTTAACAGAAAAGGGTTATAGACACAATGTGTATGGCCTTCATCATGCCAAACCCAAAATAGACATTTGAAACAGATATCTGACATATTTTGCCGAGGCTGGAGCACAATACTTTCTTTAGTCGTGATGCAGCAGCTGAATCGAAGAGTGAGGCAGGGGGACATTGTTGGTGATCCTATCATAGTGATGGATTGGATCGTTTCTGCTCTTCTTCTGTTCTCTCATCACTGTCCTCCTCGCTATCTGTCACTGGCTATGCTCCTGCGACTAACCCTGGTCTGTCTGGTCCCTCACACCTCCACCTGTCCTTCTAACCCTGTGCTGTCTCCTCTGTCCTGGGCTTCCTTGAGCTCACATTCCTTTCCTTTTCTCTGTCAGTTTCTCTTTTTTCCTCAATTGGTCATTCATCACGTTATAAAAGGTATACGGCTCGAGGGAAGGCTTTAAGTGGTTTTCTGGACAGTCAGGATTAGATTCGGTGCACGTAGACTTGGGGAAGGTCTTTTTTTCCGTGAAGGATTTTTCCACATGTTCTCACCCATCTGAAGGTCCCATTGATATAGTTCTGTGTGCAAAGGAGGGTGTTACTGCAGTTAGAGTAAACTTTAGCAAGGCGCTTGGGGTCAGTGGTCAAGAAAGAGCTGTGTTTGTGTGTGTGTGTGTGTGTGTGTGTGTGTGTGTGTGTGTGTGTGTGTGTGTGTGTGTGTGTGTGTGGAGGTTTCTGTGGATTAATCATGATTAATCACATATTACCGATATTCTCGGTATATTTTTGTGAGAACATAAAGATTTATGACAAAAGACGGATATATACATTTATACACAGGAATGCACATAACTTGCTCACCAGTGTGCGCGCATCGCGGCTGAGCTCTGCAGCGCGCGAGCCGAGAAAAGTTGTTGACAGGGGGGGGTGCAAGTGACTTTTTTTCGTCCCGATGTGCGCGCACACGCCGGGTCGGAGCTCTGCGGCGCGCGAGACGGAGATCGGAGTCGTGTTAACGCGACACGTAGAGACAAGATGACACGCTGCTGGTTAGAGACGACCAACAACAGACGTATTGGAAGCTCATTCTGCGCATGCATTAAATGGGTTAAAAAAATTAACTAATTAATCCTGTAATTTAATCATAACGCGTTAGCGCGTTATTTTTCACAGCACTACATATAATATGAACTTATTTGTGTGTATATCAGCCAAAAAGAGAAGTGTATTGGTCCTTTTGATTGACATAATCAATACTTGCTTTAAATCAACTGTTAATCATTTTTTCAAAGCGGTGCATTCTTAGCGCCTAAATAAACCATCCATCTTTCTCTTTCCAAGTGTTGAATATATGTTTTAAATTTAATTTATACATGTTTTATGATTTCCTTGCAAATACTCGCTATCATTAAATATATCTGGAAAAACCCCCAAGGCTTAACTTCCCTCTTGCCACGCTGCAGTCGGCAGGGAGCAGGAGACGTCTTCATAAGCTCACAGAGATCTTCTTCTTTGCTATTTTTACTCCACCGAGTGTTTGTGCTTCATCTGAACTGAACTCTGCGTCCTCGGGGGCCACACACTGGTTTCTTTAATGAGAATTAATATCAGAGAAACTTGATTTGCCAAATCCAATAAACCCTCCAGAGGGAATGATTTAACGTGGCCACACACATGGTCAGATACCATCTGAAGTCCAGGAAGGAAACTTGTTTCCTTACACAGTAATTATCTTTTCCTCCTCATGGAAAGGTTTTTTATTTTCTTCAAGAGGCATGCAGACGCCATAATTACCAAGCCAAAAACCCGGCTCACAGTTAAATGCTGATTCATGAATCCGAAGTGAGGATGTGCAAACTGTGTCTGGGTTTGGGACTGGGAGGAATGACTCAAAGGTCACATCCGCACTAATGGAAGTATGTGTTCATGTATCTGTGAGAGCCCAGAAATACATCGAACAAAGTGCCTTTGATGAGGATATGTTGTGTCAGAAAGGGTTACATTTAAATTATGGATTATTATGAATACTTTGTTTAATCGCTTTGAGGTACGATTTGATTCTATTCTATGTTTGGAGTCTCAATGACAATTTACTCACATTAATGGACTGTATGGTTCCATCATTTTTATAATGTTCTATCACTCCATAGAAACCAACTTCATTTGATAGAATAATATGGATATCATTAGGTCCACTGATTTGTGAAAATAACTTTTTTGACAGACTGCCAAACATATTGGGCAGGGAAAAAAACACGAACCTAACACAGGATAAGAAGGATGTCGTGGAGAGTGGTCCTCTTACTGTTTCAAAAATTAATGTATCCAGTGAAGGGAGGAAAGTGTCTCTGTGCCAGCAGATAATATGTGTGTGTGTGTGTGTGTGTGTGGGTGTGTGTGTGTGTGTGTGTGTGTGTGTGTGTGTGTTTGTGTCCGTGTGCGTGTGCGTGTGTGTGTGGGAAGCTGCATAAGTCACTCTGGGTTTACGAAGACAAAGGGATGTAGAAGAGGAGGCTGCACTCTTCTTGTCTCGCTGTGCCTCTGGAGGCTGCAGATGAGCGTGGCTGGAGAGAGGGGAGTGAGAGGAGAGAGAGACAAAGGGGAGGCAGAGGAGAGAGAGACAAAGGGATTCAGGGATGTAAATAAACTGTCGAGAGAAGAGGCAGCGGAACACAGGAAGCCACAGAGCACATAGGATGAATAAAGATGTTTAGCAGGTAAAAGCACGATGCATTTCCCTCTAGAGTTCATGTCCACATTGTGTTTTACTTTTCAAGAGGAGGTGTTTACAACTAGTACGCTTTGGACATCGACAGCTGAGACCATGCTTCAACGTCGATGGCCTGTTGATTTAGCTCAAGCATCCTTCCAAAATGCAGGGAAATCTACATTAAAATGACAAAACTCCATATAATGTCTCACTTGCAAGGTGCAAGGAAGACGCATATCCTTTCACACAGCTGCTCGGTCACTTTTTAATACAGATCATCATCTGGAATTTTAATTTGCCTCGATTACTTTTTTTGTTGTTGTCCTTATCTTTTATTGCAGTTGTTATTGCAAAACACATTCAACAGTTATGGCCCAAACTAATTGACACATTCATTTTATGTAGGTAGCGCCCTTTTCTTTGTTTCCACTCTGGTCAATAACCCCATTCTGCAGGACGAATATAATGCATCACTTCCTGCGTGGCCTTCCACAGACTTAAACTGGCTGTATATTGAATCACCATTAGGTGAGTTAATGAGGAGATATACTGAGCCCGTTAATGTCTGGAAGAAACCAAAATACCATATCAGAACATTAAGTTATGGATGTAACTCTGGTTCTAAGTCGCTCCGTAATCACACCATGAATAGAGACGATAAACATGATCATTGTGTCATTAAAGCACGACACCGTTCGACGCATCTTCAGACCCGACTGAATATTGATGAATTTGAGACATTAACTGACCCGAGATAAAGGCTCAGTTAGTTTTACTTCTTCTCCAAAGACCTTTACACAATAGCTAACATCTGACTACGGATATAGAGCAGCACATACAAACAAAGCATGAATGAATAGAGCCCAGGTCCCCCACTGACCTTCATGAACAGATTTATTTTATCTAATACCATTGTAAATTTAATATTTAAATTATTGCACTATGTTGACTGTTGATCGTTGTTGAATGTTGTTGTTTTGTTTGTCTGTCTAATGTACACACCGCCTGCCAAGTCAAATTCAATTCAATTCAATTCAGTTTATTTGTATAGCCCAATTTCACAAATTACAAATTTGTCTCGGAGTGCTTTACAATCTGTACACATAGACATCCCTGCCCCAAAACCTCACATCGGATCAGGAAAAACTCCCAAATAACCCTTCAGGGGGAAAAAAGGAAGAAACCTTCAGGAGAGCAACAGAGGAGGATCCCTCTCTAGGATGGACAGGTGCAATAGATGTAATGTGTACAGAAGGACAGATTTAGAGTTAACATACATTCAATGAATATGACAGAGTGTATGAATAGTTCATAGTAGGCATATTCCACGATGGAGACCTCCACGATCCATCAGGCAGATGGAGGTAGAGAGGAGGAGAGGGCAGAGTCTCAACAGTGGGCGGAGTCTCAACAGGACAGTGGCGTCGTCGGTAGCAGGAATTCCATGACCCAGACCTCGATGATCCATCAGGCAGATAGGATCTATGCCGTCTCATAGAGTCCGATGATCCTATGAGACGTGAAGTCACAAGGACTCCGGGGAGAAAGCAGAGTTAGTAATGTGTGATGGAGAGATGAAAATTCATCCCTAAGGAGAGAAAAAAGAGGAGATAGGTGCTCAGTGCATCCTAAACGTCCCCCGGCAGCTATAAGCCTATAGCAGCATATCCAGGGGCTGGACCAGGTGAACCTGATTCAGCCCTAACTATAAGCTCTGTCAAAGAGGAAAGTCTTAAGTCTACTCTTAAACGAGGTGACTGTGTCTGCCTCCAGGACTGAAGGTGGAAGCTGGTTCCATAAAAGAGGAGCTTGATAACTAAAGGCTCTGGCTCCCATTCTACTTTTTAAGACTCTAGGAACTACAAGTAGTAGTAATTCTTTGTGTGTCTAACACACATAGCAAATAAATGTTTCTGATAAGCTCTGCATATAGCTGATAGATCATAGCAGTAATAGACACGCTCAAAGCAATATGCATAATGTTTTCATAATGTTATGGCCTTCACCCCAGTGATTGGCTGGTTTTAATTAGCCGTGGTCAGCGGCCAATGCTCAATTCAACAGAAACGACCTTGAGGGGATCTCTTTTTGAAATTTGGCACTTGGACTCTCAGACGAAGTGAATATAATCGTGACCTCAAGAATTCATATGCAAATAATGACAATTTGATGCTAATTTTTTCGAAACTGGATAAAATGATGGTGGGTAGCAACACATCTAGTAAGAAAGCGAAAGAGATTTCTGTCATATTCATTGAATATGTTGTAACTTTGTAACTAAGTTCATCTGGTCACATGACATCTATTGCTTCTGTCCATCCTGGAGAGGGATCCTCCTCTTTTGCTCTCTTGACGGTTTCTTACCATTTTAACACCTGTAAGGATTTTTGGGAGTTTTGGGGAGTTTTTCTTGATCCAATGTGAGGTCAAAGGTCAGGGATGTCGTATGTGTACAGATTGTAAAGTCCTCTGAGGAAAATTCTTAATTTGTGATAGCGGGCTAGATAAAATAAACTGAATTGAATTGAAACAAAGCCCGGCCAGAGCTTGTAGGATTATTCAGGTTGTGTACGGCCTCATATGACCAGTGTTGGGAGTAACGTGTTACAAAGTAACGCATTACTGTAATTCCACTACTTTTAGCGGTAACGAGCATGTAACGAAGTATTTTTTTTAATCAATTAACGCAGTTACAATTACTGAAATTTAAATGAGTTCGTTACTCGCGTTACTCTCTTTTGTGAAAAATGAACACTTGCAGACAAGAAGACAAGATAGGCCTACTTTAGCTCAGGCCCGGGGTGGGTAATCGGGAGAATCGGGAGAGTTCCCGGTGGGCCGCTTCACTTCTGGGCCGGTCGAGAATTTTATTTGTTGACATTTGTCACGTTAGTCCATCTTCTCTTAAAGTGGGCTACACACGTTCCGCATTCTGAGACCGCAGCCTCTGCATGGGTTGTACCATGCGAGGAAGTTCACCTCTCCCAAATAATAGAGTTGGTTCAGTCCATTATGGAACCAACCAACTCAATTTGGGAGAGGAGAACTTCCTCTCATGGTACAACCGGTGTACCATGCGAGGAAGTTCACCCCTCCAAAATAGAGTTGGTTCGGTCCTTAGCCGTCTTTTCCAAAAAGTTTTCTCAGCTACCAATCGCTGGGCCGGCCCGACCGCAACGATACGCGTCAGGGAGGATGGACGGGAGGAAGAGGGCAGGAGGGGCTGAAAAAGCCAGGTTGAAAAAAAGAAAGGCATTGGAGGAGGATGCTGCCAAATGTGCCAAGCTTACAGATTTATTTTCAAGAGGACAAACACAAGTGGCAACTGGAAAAGAGAGACAAAGGCCTAATGATTAGCAACATAACTATTCGGCTAACGTTGTAGCCTTGATTAATATCATTGTAGCGTTCTCAACCTATTCCCAAGCAAAATATTAAATTGAATTAAAATATTAGCCTTTTTATATCACCCAAAATATGGCGATCCATAGACTTTGCAAATATTATGCAAATATTGATATATAATATTGATATTGATATTGAATAGGCTCTCAGATCAAAAGTTTGAGAAGCTTCTGTTGAGGTACAATAACTGGTTTGAGACTTGTTAGCCCATTTTAACGTTTGTTGAGAATCTCATCTCTTATCTATATTTAGCTTTACCTTATGAGGCATGTTTGTAAAAACATTTTGTTAACCTTTTGTTAAATCACATATTCAATTATATGCAGCACCTCAAGGCACCTTTGTTTTCTCTTTTAATTAGTGTTAATACTGTAGGCCAATCACTTTTATTTCATTGGGCCTAATGTGGTAAAAAAAACACTGTTAAATGACTGAGACAGTTATTTTGTATAATGTTTAAGTATTAAAAGGGACTTTTGTACTACTGCTTGATTTGAAGGCCTGTTGCCCTGTTGATTGCAATAAATAGGTCTAAAAAATATGTTTATTGTGTTTGACTGTTCAGTACTGTTCATTACATTAAAAAATCAGACATAAAAGTAACTTACAAGTTACTTTCCCTAGTAACTAATTACTTTTGATATTCAGTAACTGGTAAAGTAATTAAATTACGTTTAAAAGAAGTATCTAGTAACAGTAACTAATTACTAATTTTCAGTAACTTGCCCAACACTGCATATGACCCGTATGTGTTGACACTTAGCTATAAACCAGGACCGCGTGTTGACTTCTATAGACTTCACAGTACATGATTTCTGGGGAACAAAACCTTCAAGATTCTTTTGAGGGCTCCAGTCTGCAGGCACTCCAGAGAGCCGAAAGAGATCTATCACAGAGTGATGAACAGAACCCTCATTTCTCCTTCTTGTCGCCTGCTTCTCCTCCTCTTGATTCTCTTCCTGAGGGGTTAAAAAAAAGACGTGCAGGAGAAGAAACGGATGAAGCGCTCATGGGAGTGGAGAGAAACTGTGATAGCTCTGAGGGAAAGTCAGAGCAGTTTGTCATTATCTCGTTGGCGGATACAATTATAGCCCCACTCGTTCTCGTTGACGCACACTCAGAAACACAGACACACAAAGAGACACGTCATATCCAGTCCTCGGGTGTACAGCAGCACAAGTACACACATGCATCCTCGTACTAGTGTGATGTGTACACAGTGTGTTACTCTGCACCATTTGAAGGTAACAGGGGACAATGATAGTAAAAGCAGTGGAAGTAAGCATGACGCTGAGCTCGTGTTCCAGGGCGTGTGTGTGTGTGTGTGTGTGTGTGTCTGTGTCTCCAGTAAAACCTATTTATTAACCTTGAGTTTACTCAGAGGGTTAAACATCCTCCATTGCATATCTTTATCAATGTCACCTGGTGGTGGTTTGTTTTATGACCCAATAGGCGGTTTCCCACTGGCATTGAAAAACACCCAAACATGTCTGTGATCAAAAGTATGCTGTTATTCAATTTAGAAAGCGGTGTCCCCACGCAACACATCCTAGTCACGGTCCTCATGGTGCTGCGATTACAAGTGTGTGGGTGTTTGTGTGTATCAGCTGGAGTCCATTTCTGCCGTTGTTTTTATCGAACTCGAGCATGACGGTGCATCTTGTTGTTATGCAGCTGCGAAGACAAAATATCCTTTACAGGCAGATGGTGCATTCAAGGACACACCAGGGTCAGAGAGTTTAGTATTTGGCTGCTGAAAACCCTATCCATAGAGAGGTTAATTTGTGTGAAAGGAAGGTAAAAAAAAAAAGAAAAGAAAGATAATTACTAGATGTCCCAGGCAGGATAATTCAAAGTTTTAAAGTTCTGCATCGCATCAGAAGTAAAAACTTAAGGTGACGACATCTCTGTAAAGTCTTCTGAAATAAAGTGAAAGCGTGTGTAGTTAACAAGCTAAATGATGCAAGACTACCGCGCCACTTTTGGGTCTGTAAGTGTTTGTAAAGAATTTAGATTTTTAACGATTTTGCAAAATCACAGATATTGTTCAACAACATTATTTTTCGAACGACTTCTTTCTACAGTCTGGGACAATCATATAAACTATGACGTCATTGTGGTAAGGCATATTTAATGTTATGTAGCCAGGTTTAGGGTTATTGATGACATCGTACTGAATCCATATCAGCTCCTGGAATATGAGTGGTTCCATATGGAATCACAGCTTTATTGCAGCAATACGTAAAGCCTGTTTTACGGGGTATTTCCTCTCACGCAGAGGTCGGCTGTGATGTGTTCAAGTGCTCCTTCTCTTTAGTAAAGTACCTCAATAGGTTGAAGAAAAGATCGGCAGGTACTTTGTTAGGTTTAGACAACCAAACGTCTTCAAACTGTTTGATGAATAAATCCACTTCTCGTTTCCTGGCTTAAACTCCACCAGTGTCTCAATCTGATTATATTGTACTTTAACTGTGTGACTATTTATGGTACTTGTTGTGTTTTTTGTTCTGATCTTAATCTTGTAAATTTCCGCACGGTGGGACGAATAATGATTCTTTTATCTCATCTCGAGGCAAAAGCAATTAATTTGCTTACATATTCTTGTTCCTTTCAGAAAAACAACCCAATCCCTAGATTGCGTGCTTCCTCCCAGAGTGACATCACGAGGCAGTAAAAGTTCTCCATTAAAGGCTTCTAGTGAAATGGTCTGTTAAGATTAAGAGCTCCTGAAGGCATCACGGCTTCACTGCAGCTTTTACAGTGTGCAGAGAGGACAATAATATTCACACTTCGTGTCTGTGGTCGGCCACGCTGACTTGCTCACTTCACACTTTCACTAAAAGGGAAATATGTGACATTGACACATTAGTAGCATTAGCATTAGCATGAGCATCAAATGAAGCTGGGAGTCAAGCAGCATCACCCCATAACAGCACAGAGGTCATGAATCCTTTCTGCTGCTTTGGGGATGTCGATCGGTTAGAAGAGCTGCTTGTGACCTGAAGGTTGCTGGTTTGAATCCCAGCGGCCTGGTGCCCCAGCTTAGTGGGAAGTCCAACATAGCTCAGGTTGAAGGCAATGTGGGAGTTCAATTTAATTCAGATTATTTTATATAGCCCAATATCACAAATTACAAATTTGCCTCAGAGGGCTTTACAATCTGTACACATACGACATTCCTGACCTTTGACCTCACATCGGATCAGCAGGACCATGACAGGAGGCATCAGACACAGCCATGCCCAATGGACCCTATGAGACGTGAAGTCAAAAGGACTCCAGGGAGGAAGCAGAGTTAGTATTGTGCAATAGAGAGATGCAAATTCATCCATAAGGAGAGAAAAAAGAGGAGATAGGTGCTCAGTGTATCCTAAATGTCCCACAGCAGCCTATAAGCCTATAGCAGCATATCAAGGGGCTGGACCAGGTGAACCTGATTCAGCCCTAACTATAAGCTCTGTCAAAGAGGAAAGTCTTAAGTCTACTCTTAAATGAGGTGACTGTGTCTGCCTCCAGGACTGAAGGTGGAAGCTGGTTCCATAAAAGAGGAGCTTGATAACTAAAGGCTCTGGCTCCCATCCTACTTTTTAAGACTCTAGGAACTACAAGTAGCCCCGCATTTAGTCATGTTACTGCTTTATATTTGTATCTTCCCCTAAGCCTTAATTTTTATTTTCATTCATCCTTTTGTAAATCTTTCCAGTGGGAGAGTCAGTCCAGTTTAATGATAAAGTTATCAAAATGAACTTATAATGGGATGTCTACCAATGGCCATGTCTCCACTGGCCCAAGTGGCACTTGGTACATTTTTAATGGGAAGTTTGAGATCAGGGGAATCACGAATAGGGCAATGGCCTTATATTTATATGAACTCACATCTTTTAGGTCCCACTATCGACGTGCCAGAAAGGAAGTTCACATACAAGAACAATTGAACCAAAAGGGGGCGGGGCAGCCCAATGTGAATAGAAACTGTTCTTTGTTGTGGGAAAACCATGATACCAGAAATATTATTATTTACATATTTACAATGTGTCTGGGGGGGGGACTTTATGTAATGGGATGTTCTATAAAAAGGTAACCTCTCCCACACGATCTGAATCCTGCAGAGGACGTTTTCGAGACTCAATTTCTGAAGGTCTTCTTCAAAAAGTCTTCTTCAAAAATCTTGTTCATTAATATTTACCCAATGATTCCCTTTAGTTTACGTCTGTCCTCCCGGGCTGCTTGGTAGATGTCTGTGGTTGTCCTCTGGCTGTCCTCTGGGTGTTGGTTTTTCCCCCCAAATTTTTGTTTGGAGCTGCATGAATATGTAGCCGGGCGTGTTCTCGGCAGATTTCCCAAAATACAGAGTCAAGGAACGTTTCCTCTGCTGTTTTCTTCCGCTTCGTGACGGGCCCAGGTGTCCGACTCCTCATGAATGATGTGATGTCAAGTTAATGTGGGAGGAGGATGGACTCATCAACTGTCGACATTGTCAAGGTTTATGGAAGGAGCCTCACCGTGATGCCTTTTAGAGACTCAGGTGAAGAAAAGCAGCTGTGTGTGTGTGTGTGTGTGTGTGTGTGTGTGTGTGTGTGTGTGTGTGTGTGTGTGTGTGTGTGTGTGTGTGTGTGTGTGTGTGTTCAGTGTCGTTGTGGCACACTGGCAGCCTTATATTCCTGCCTGCTCTATGAATGCCAGTCTGTAAGCAGAGAGGGTCAAAGAGACAGACGGCCTTCAGTGTTCACTGAGTGAGAGAGAGAGAGGAAGAGAGAGAGAGAGGGAGGGAGAGAGAGAGAGGGGGAATGAGAGAGAGAGAGAGAGAGAGGCTTTGATGGACCCTATTTATCTTTGTTTAGATGACTTCACAGCTCACGAGAAGAAGAGAGAAGTTGATGAACAAACAGAAGACAGATGGATCAGGTTTGAGGAGGCGTAATGGAAGAGTAGTTTATTGGAAGAGAAAGAGAAAGAAGAGAGAAGAAGCATTCCTCCAGCATCACCGAAAGCAGCCCTTTCCTCTCTAACTCCACCGGAGAGAGAGAGTAAATACTTGAGGAGCAGATTTAGCCCGACAGAAAATAAACAAGGCTGCACAATAAATGGAAGACAATATCTAAATAACTGCACCCGACTGACGCAGAATTTAAATTGCAATAAAAAGCGTTGTTTTCGAAAAATAATAATTTCTTAGAGGAAAAGACGTTTTGAGGCATCTTCTCCAAACAAAGAGCTCTGACGCTCTGCAGAGACCCCGGGCTGCAAATCACATCCTATCAGCAGCTCCTTTCCTCCGAGGCAATATTCATAACGTATTTGAATAAATTATCAACAGTTGTTTCCATATGTATGGTAATGCTATGTTCTGAAGCTGTATTTACATCTGGCTTTTAATTTACAATATGCTGTGCAGGAATACCCTGTAACAAGTCATTGTAAGGGTGATTTATACGTGTGTGTGTGTGTGTGTGTGTGTGTGTGTGTGTGTGTGTGTGTGTGTGTGTGTGTGTGTGTGTGTGGCTGTATGTGTGTGTGTGTGTATGTTTCAGTTTCAGTTTATTTGTATAGCCCATTTTCACAAATCCCAAGTTTGTCTCAGAGTGCTTTACAATCTGTACACATACAGGACTGTCTCAGAAAATTAGAATATTGTGATGAAGTTCTTTATTTTCTGCAATGCAATTAAAAAAACAAAAATGTCATGCATTCTGGATTCATTACAAATCAACTGAAATATTGCAAGCCTTTTATTCTTTTAATATTGCTGATTATGGCTTACAGCTTAAGAAAACTCAAATATCCTATCTCTAAATATTAGAATATCATGAAAAAGTATACTAGTAGGGTATTAAACAAATCACTTGAATTGTCTAATGAACTCGAAACACCTGCAAGGGTTTCCTGAGCCTTGACAAACACTCAGCTGTTATAAATCTTTTTTTACTTGGTCTGAGGAAATATTAAAATGTTATGAGATAGGATTTTAGAGTTTTCTTAAGCTGTAAGCCATAATCAGCAATATTAAAAGAATAAAAGGCTTGCAATATTTCAGTTGATTTGTAATGAATCCAGAATGCATGACATTTTTGTTTTTTTTATTGCATTACAGAAAATAAAGAACTTTATCACAATATTCTAATTTTCTGAGACAGTCCTGTAGACATCCCAGTCCCATAACCTATGTATGTGTATGTTTGTTTGTGTTTGTGTGTGTGTGTCTGTGTGGGGGGGTGTGCGTGTGTGTATGTGTCTGTGCGTGTGTGTGTGTGTGTGTTACCGAGCCACGTCCTGGAAGATTTTAATGTCCCTGACAAATGGTTGAAAAAAAATTCTAATATTATCTGGATTTATTAGCTGAAAAAGCACTGTAAAGCTCTGTGTTAAGAATTTTATGAAAATACACTCTGAAAACCTGTTGCTCCACATCACTGGTGATCCACACATCTACAGGGTTTTGTTTCTTACCATATGGACGTCAGAGTCAGATGATGTCATGATGATCCAAAAGGCCCATGTAGGGTGGAGGACACACGACTTGCATCAAGGAGACCGCTGTCAAGTCCTGTGTCCAAACAAGAGGCCTCTGTAACTTCATAATATTTTCTTAAACTTAACCAAGTTCTTTTGTTTGCTTTCACAACTTCGAGATATAACGATGTGCATTGACTACTTTACCTATGTACTTTCGGGATGCCACTTTCCTCCCTCCTTCATTTTGCTTTGTAATCCTCTCCAAGTTTCCTCCCTCCTTCCTTCCCTTTGTAAACCTCTCCTAGCTTCCTCCCTCCTTCCTTCCCTTTTTAATCCTCTCCTAGCTTCCTCCCTCCTTCCTTCCCTTTGTAATCCTCTCCTAGCTTCCTCCAGCCTTTAGCCATCATCAGATCAGGAGGAAGCTCTTCATTAGCACCTCTATGTGTCCGTGCTGAGACTCAGATTATATTTCAAAATCATAACAACTTTCGCTGAGAATCGTCCATCCATGGCGAGGAAATTAAGACTTGAAATATGAAAACACAATCTGCACAGTTCCCGTCAGCAGCTGCTCAAAAATGTTTAATGACTGTGCAGCGCCATAAATGCACAATGGCCGATGTCTGAAGAGACTTTATTGTTATATATACAACATTGATCATGATGTTTATGGTGAGATTATGTTTATTATGCATCAGCCTTTCCTTTGAGTTCTGATTGACTGTCACTGACTCACTTGTTGGGGTCCCAGGGGATGAGTGGGCTATGAGGGGGCTATGAGGGGCTATGAGGGACTATGAGGGGTTATGAGGGGCTATGAGAGGCATAAGGGGGCTATGAGGGGGCTATGAGAGGCATAAGGGGGCTATGAGGGGCCTATGAGGGGGTTATGAGAGGCATAAGGGGGCTATGAGGGGGCTATGAGGGGGCTATGAGAGGCATAAGGGGGCTATGAGGGGGCTATGAGAGGCATAAGGGGACTATGAGGGGACTATGAGGGGGTTATGAGAGGCATACGGGGGCTATGAGGGGCTATGAGAGGCATAAGGGGCTATGAGGGGCTATGAGAGGCATAAGGGGCTATGAGGGGTTATGAGAGGCATAAGGGGCTATGAGTGGGCTATGAGAGGCATAAGGGGGCTATGAGGGGTTATGAGAGGCATAAGGGGCTATGAGGGGCTATGAGAGGCATAAGGGGCTATGAGGGGGCTATGAGAGGCATAAGGGGGCTATGAGGGGGTTATGAGAGGCATAAGGGGGCTATGAGGGGGTTATGAGAGGCATAAGGGGGCTATGAGGGGCATAAGGGGGCTATGAGGGGGCTATGAGGGGCATAAGGGGCTATGAGGGGGCTATGAGAGGCATAAGGGGGCTATGAGGGGGCTATGAGAGGCATAAGGGGGCTATGAGAGGCATAAGGGGGCTATGAGGGGGCTATGAGGGGCATAAGGGGGCTATGAGGGGGCTATGAGGGGCTGCTGTGGCTATGATGCATGTAAATGGTGTCTGCTCTCATGGGAACAGCTTGTCTTGGCCAGAGTTCAGCGACCCCCTCTCAGATTGTAACGACATAGTTCCTCTCTCCTCTCCTCCTCCTCTCCTCCCTCTCTCCCCCCCCCCCCTTCTTCACCCTTTCATCCAAACTGCACAAGAGACCCGACGAAGTTTGAGACTGGGAGATTAAAATGTCATGAAGTAATCCCCTGAAAGGAGTGATATAAGGAGTGAGATAAGGAGAGGAACACTGATGACAAGATTCCCTCCCTCGTCTCCTTCCCGAGCTAATTGCAGCGTTTGTCTTCCTCTGGGACTTTTATGTGAATCATATAGCGTAATGTCTCTGAGCAGATTGTCATCAACAAAGAGCTGTTATTCTCCTCCATGGGCTGTGATGGAGTGAGCACACAAAGAGAAAAGGAGACGTCATGTCGATGTATCTTTCTTTACTTCTTTCAAAATGCTTTGAAGGACCCGTGGAAAGAAGAAGAAGAAACCAGATGGAGAGTGAGTCGGGTTGAACCATAGAGATGTGAACAACTAAAGAAACTAATAAAGTTGTAAAGTAGAAATGTAACAATAGAGGAAAGATACAAACTGTAATTATTCATATAAAATATAATTCAGGCTTGGTATTAGGTTGTAGTGGATTTGATGCTGGCCCACTTGTTGGGGTCCCAGTGGATGAGAGGATATGACGGGGCTGGGGGGGGACTATGAAGGGTCCATGAGGGGCTATGAGGGGACTATGAGGGGCTATGTGAGGGCTATGAGGGGCAGGAGGGGGCTATGAGGGGCTATATGGAGGGTTATGTGAGGACTATGAGGGGCTATGAGGGGCTATGTGAGGGGTATGAGGGGCAGGAGGGGGCTATGAGAGGCTATATGAGGGCTATGAGGGGACTATGGAGGGTTATGTGAGGACTATGAGGGGCAGGAGGGGGCTATAAGGGGCTATGATAGGGCTATGAGGGAGCGGAAAACAGCTGTGTTCTCTCACGGGCGCGTAGCCGGGTCACTCTGAAAGGCTGGAGTACTAACAGTACTAAGTGAGATAGGTGCTTTACGGGTTTGCGACAGATAACAAACTTTATGGGGACTTTCAGAAGAATTACGGACTTGCGATCCGTAAACACGTCCGTGTGGTGGCCACAGCCCTTTAAGGCAACCAGGAACTGTATGTTTGTTAATGTTAAAATAAATACTCCTAAGATGCATCCCTGGCTTTGAGACTTCGTCCGCAAACACCGGGCTCCACTTAACTCTTGATGAACCTTTTCAGTATGGTATAGAAACATGACAACGCCAGTTCCCTTAAAGGGATACCGATACCAGTAGAGTACTTCATAGGCTACTCTATATCTGGTGAAAACAATATTGATTTGTGCACAAGGTTTTGCTTCGGGGGAGAAATCCATATGTTGTGCACATAGATATTATTTAGTGGGGATAAAAGGTCCTCCAAAAGTTCCACTGCACCAGAATAACACATCTCATGTTTCCATATTAGATCAGTTGCATCACTCAGATAACGATGAAACCTCACGCTGAAGAAACAATCAAAACCGTTCTCATTTATATGACGTATAATATAAAGTTTGACGACTGTACACAAGAAGGAGAATCGTTGTTCACTGAAAGCATTAACGAGACTAAAATCTTGATTATTGTCACAATGTGAAGTCACAGTGGGAAAAAAGCCTCCCTCCAACTCTTCACCAAATTGATTCTTCAAGGAAATGAAGACATGTGACCTTTGACCTCTCTCCCCACATGACTATCCAACTATGAAATGTGACTTTACAGACATCCTTGTGGACAAAATTCTGATCTTAATGCTCCATGCTTTATGCTGATATAAAAAGTGTAACAGATCGGTTTCCTGCAGCAACCTTTGCACTTGGGAACAGGATTGAAGAGTGACTTCAAAGAGAAAAGAGTGACTTCAAAGAGAAATACATAGCAGGAGCAAAGCCCCCCCCCCCCCTCCCCCGCCCTGCTCTTCTCCTGCCACGGTCCACCTCATCACGAGGATCACAGTGAATATGAAATAAGTCTCATATGAATGATTGCTGCTTGGATTTTGCACATATTGAAAACTCAACATCTGTAATACCGATGTCATTATCTTTCTCCACACCCGTGAAGGAATCTCTATCGTCGTCTGCGAAGCGAGTCAGTTACGAGAAAAAGATAGTCAATAAATAGATGGGTATAATAACTATGGCTGCGATTAATAACACGCGCTTTATCTCTCTTCATCGCTCGGTTCAGATTTATTTGTTTTAGAGCGCTTTCTTGGCACAGGGAGATGTCCCCCTCACTGTTATGCCTCTATAACAAAAGCATAGAGGCAACAAGCGACTTCATACACAGGAAGATATATAGTAATGCATAAGTTATTATGCAAAGAGTCATGTGATGGGTATTGAGTGAGAATGTATCACCTGGTCATGTTTCCTAAAAAAGTATCCCCATATTATTTCTATATGTATGTATAAATTATAAACATTTATGTTTCATAGTATATAGTCAAATACATTTAAAGTCCATTTATATATTATAATATAATACTATAATCTATGTTATATATATATATATATAAATATATATATATATACAGAGTCCCAGAAGTGGAGAAATTGGTACAGCTGTCTATTTATAAAGCATTTGTAGTTCTATGTATTTTACTTGTGATGTTGTATGTATTTTATTCTATTTTAATGTGTTGTACTATCTGGACCTTGAGTCTGAAATAAATTTTGATTGATGGATTGATTAATTTAGCATACTGCAAATGTATTCAGTTAGTTGAAGCAGTGTTTTGAGTAAATCCTGGATTACAAACCAATAGCTCCCAAAAGAAGCAAGAAATTACCAATGTTTATTTCATTCTGTTAAAAGCTACTGAAAGCCTTTTCACATCATGTCTCTCTCCCACTCTGTTCTTCTCTCCTGAACAGCCGGAGTTGTCTGGAGCCGCCGTGCTCCACCAGGCCAGGCGGGACCAGGTGGTGGACGCCTGTAGAGTCTATAGCGCATCCAGCCGCAAGCGCAGAGTCCTGACGCCCGGAGACCTCAAACACCTCGTGGTGGACGAGGACCACGAGCTCATCTACTGCTACGTCCCCAAGGTGGCCTGTACCAACTGGAAACGGGTCATGATGGTGCTGACCGGCCGGGGCAAATACAGGTCAGTACTAGAGGCCAGTATTAGGGGTCAGTACTAGGGGTCAGTACTAGGGATCAGTATGTCTACAGATTGTAAAGCCCTCTGAAGCAAATTTGTAATTTGTGATATTGGGCTATACAAAATAAATGTAATTAGGGGTCATTACTAGGGGCCTGTACTATTCAATTCAGTTTATTTTGTATCACAAATTACAAATTTGCCTCAGGGGGCTTTACAATCTGTACACATACGACATCCCTGTCCCAGGACCTCACATCGGATCAGAAAATACTCCCAAGAAATAGAAAAAAACCTTTCACGGATAAAAAAGGGAAGACACCTGAGAGATGTAAATTCATCCATAAGTAGAGAGAGACGCGGAGATAGGTGCTCAGTGTATCCTAAAATGTCCCCCAGCAGCCTATAAGCCTGTAGCAGCATATCAAGAGGCTGGACCAGGTGAACCTGATTCAGCCCTAACTATAAGCTCTGTCAAAGAGGAAAGTCTTCAGTCTACTCTAACATGACGTGACTGTGTCTTCCTCCCGGACTGAAGGTGGAAGCTGGTTCCATAAAAGAGGAGCTTGATAACTGAAGGCTGCTAGTAAATGCATATTGGGTTTTTCCTCTCTTCCACAGTCACCCAATGGACATCCCTTCCAATGAAGCCCACATCCCTTCCAACCTGAAGACACTGAACCAGTACACCATCGCTGAGATTAACCACCGGCTCAAGAACTACCTCAAGTTCCTCTTCGTCCGCGAGCCTTTCGAGAGACTGGTCTCGGCATACCGCAACAAGTTCACCCTCAAGTACAACTCGTCCTTCCACAAGCGTTTTGGCACCCGCATCATCCGCCGGTACCGCAAGAACGCCACGCAGGACGCCCTGCTCAACGGCGCCGACGTCAAATTCAAAGAATTCGCCGAGTACCTGGTAGACCCGGCGACGCAACGCGACGGCCCGCTCAACGAGCACTGGCAGACAGCCTACCAGCTGTGTCACCCGTGTCACATCCACTACGACCTGGTGGGCAAGTACGAGACGCTGGAAGAGGACGCCAACTACGTGTTGCGGCTGGTGGGCGTCGGCGACTCCTTGCGCTTCCCGAGTTACGCCAAGTCCACCCGCACCACAGATGCCATGACAGCCCAGTTCTTCAGCAATATCAGCACCCAGCAGCAGATCCAGCTTAACCAGCTCTACAAGTTGGACTTCCTCATGTTCAACTACTCCACACCCAGCTACCTCCGGCTGGACTGATGGAGGGCCGAGACTCTGAGAATGGCGACCTTGTTTAAGCAGAGGCAACAAAGTGAGCGGAGGGATTGTTTTTGGAGGCAAACTTGATTTTTATTTAAACTGTCGTTGTAACTTGTAGGCGTTGGGGTCTGAATTAGAAACAGTTGCTGAAAGAGAGAAAGGTAATGCTCATCTGGGCATAACTGGGAGGATGTCCAATCGACACTGTGTGAGCTACAGAGAGCGCTGGTTGGGAATTTGGGATAAATGGACCAAATGCATGCAAAGACTACAGTGGGTGGGTGAAGCAGGTCTTCAAGGTGTTTTAAAAAGGGGAACCTATCCTCAGAGGACGGACCTGAAGAGGGTTCCTCCTGACGATGTACCCCTACTTGTTTAAACAAACTGCTTCAGATTCTACAAAGCGAACAGCGGCCTCGCACGCGCCCTGACCCCAAAGCATTGTGGGAGCTACGCTTATCTTGCCCTTCCCCCTTTGATCAGTAGAGGAACTCCGTCAAATTGTAAAACATTGTTCATTTCCTCAGCGCGGTGCGTTAGCACCCGTCACCGTCGACCCACGTCAGAACCATACAGGCACCCTGGTAGGCGGCTACCGGCTCTCAAGACCTCTACAACCGTGACGATGTGGCCTTCAGCCGACAGTTTTAACAAAATAAGTTTGCCACTGGTCTATAATTACAATGTTGGCAGAGGGGACCTTCTGTGTACCACCTTGAGTACCCCAAGGGAAACGGAGTCTTGGTGAAGTGTGGAAGTGCTTCATGAATCATTGCCTGTGACACCAAGCATCCTTAACACTTTGAGCTACTACAGGAAGACGTTAGAAAGGTACGGGGGTCCTCACGAGCTCGGAGTGACAAGTCTGAGAGATAAGAGACAGCCTGTATGATTGTGGAAGGGTTAAAGACACTGGATCTGGACACTGGGGCCCCGCCCCAGGGGCAAAGTGGGCACACCCACTAAAGCCCCCGCTCAGATGACCAAACATGTCTTTCAGTAAATTAAGATGACGTTTTTGTTTCTATGCTTGACTTTGGTTTGTATTGTTTTGATAAGCATTGCTGCGAGCAGCAATAACAAGATTATTTAATTAGCTTTTTTTTTCACATGCCGATTAATATTGAAGAAAATATTTTGAAGTTGAACTGTTTTCAGTGTTCTGTCATGTTGCTTTTCGTCTTCACAACTTTACTTTTTATATTTCTGAAGGTCACGTGGGAGGCTTTCATTTCAGCCCATGGCTTTGTCCTTCTGTGTGACATCATCAGAGTTCTTCTCTATTTCCTGTTGTCGAACATTTGGTGCCAAAATGGCGAGACCGCGCCCCCACCCCCCACCTCAACCACAACTCTACTGACCGCATCACAGACACAGAGAATGTATCTCATGCTGTAATGTGATTAATGTTAGCGATGCAGCGCAATGTCAATATTAATCACTGCACTCTCCATCACACTGTGGATCACAGGCTGTAAGTATCATCGAAGAGGGAGGGAGGGGGGGAGAGGGGCGGAGTCATTTTGTTTTTTACCTCTCTGTAAATTCCAAACCACTCCAGCTACAAAGTCAAACAGAAGGTGTTTTGGGGGCAAAAGATGCACCTCTCTCTTTTGCAAATAATATTTCCCTTTACAGTTAAACACAGTTCCAAACAGTTTTGACCATCAATCCTGCTGGTATTGATGACATCTGACCCACCAGACTCAGTGTAGAGGTGCTGCTAGACATGGCTGGATTAGCAGATGTGTGGCCATATGCACAAACTAAAGCACAATATCAACCGGCATGATGTGGGCCTTAAAGCGGGGCCTTCTTTACTCAACCTCGAGGCGCCGGCTTGTAGTGGCTCCTTGTCAGAATGTAGTATTAAGACCTGCATTTTTGTACTTAGATGGCAAAAAAAGCTGGCAATTGCCATGTGTGCTCGACCTTTAAGATCCCCCACGGTCCAAGGTTCACTGTGTGGAAATACAGAAATAGGCACGACTAAAGCACAATATGAGCCCACCATGACCCTCTAAGAAGGAGAAGTGATTTAGCTAATGAATGGAGGATAAGGACCATTAAGATGGATGCTGGTTTATTTTGAGCCTTGTAAAGTCAAGTCAAAAACCATCCACAAAATATTATCTTATATATAATGTACACCATTACAAATGACAAAGTGTAATAAGTGAATCTCTTACTACTAATATGCTTACAAGGTGCAAATCCTCTAACTAATTAGTAATCCTGGGGCCGCGTAATATCCAACACATCATTACCAACTCATGAAATATGGCAGCTTGTACACCCCGGTGTCGTTACATGCATACACTGTTTAAAAAACATTCCATTCATGGTAACAACTGGGTGAGGCTTAGGGATGGTTTGGGTTAGAATAAGTCTGTTGCATAGTTTAAGTAGGCCACGTTAAGTACGTATGTAAGTGTTACATAAGTTTAAGTACATAACTTAAAGTAAGTCAACGTTGACTAATAATATCACACAGGAGAAGCATACCTAACTCCTGTGTTTCTTTACTCATCCATCCACCCACCTCCTCCCTACACAGACCACCTGACCTTCACCAGCATAGGAATACTGTCCACAGTGCATGTTGAGGGAGAAAGGTTAAGGGGTCAAAGGGGCCTAGTTTGTGCCCCGCGGCCACCGAGCAGCTTATTCTGGCCCTGCTGCTCGATGAAGCTTTATAAAAGAAAATAAATTATAAAATCTCTTGCATGAAAAGTTATTTGCCTATACATGAATTAAATCTATTAACTTGTCTGTTGTAAATAATGTAAATTCACGCGCATTCAGCTGTGCAATGAGGGGGTATTTGTAATGGACAATTTGTCTCCAGTTTTTAATTCCAAATTGATATTTATGTAAACTGTATCCGACTCAGGTCCACTTTACTATAATGTTTGTCTGGTGGTAACTCTGTGTCTCTGGTGAGTGAAATGTCATCATAACTCAGAGGTGTGATAACTAAATATGAGATAATAAATCGACGTGCTACATCTGCCTCTAGTGTTAAAGTAATGTTACTGTAATGAGGGGGTCATAATGAGAGGCCAGGCGTTGTTGTTTTTCACCCTCACTCACACATCTGGCTCTAATAGAGGAGAAAAGCTGCAGGTCTGGCCTTGTAACCAAACAATAGCTGTATCCTCCGAGCCCATTGGCTCTCCTGCTGACGTTGACGCCACGCAGCATCCTGCTCAGCAACACAGTTAAACTGCTCATTTAGCCTCCGGATTACAGAGAGAACCTCTTCGGCTGCAGAGGTCTCTCTTTTCTCCTACCCTGCCTCGCTCCAGAAGCGACCTCTGCATATACACACCAGAAAAATAATGGTTCTTATATGCTTCTTTAAAAGGCTTTGTGGTTCCATGAAGAACCATCACCTATACTGAATAACCATTTTTTTCAATAAGAGTCACCATTATAGGTTCTTTATGGAAATGGTTCTTTAAAGAACCCTGGTTTGAAAGGTTCTTTGTGGAACCATAAATGGTGCCTTAAAGAACCTTTTTTAAAGATTCTTTGAGACATCTTTGTAGGTTATTTGAAGAACTATTTAAGGAAATGGAAAACCCTGGTTTGAAAGCTTCTCCGTGGAACCAAAAACAGAACCATTTTCGGTTCCAGGTGGCACCTTAATTCTTCTGTATATATAAAGTCAGTGTCGGTGATCCCCACCGTCACCGTGGCAGCAGCATGAGTAAATATCCTCACTGGGAGCAGGAACCTAGAGGCCCCTCCTGCCTTCCTGCTCCCTATTCCTAGCTCCTCAGTCTGCTCACTGCCCAGCTGTCTCCTCCTGGAGGAGTGGTCATATTCAAGCCAACGGCTATATTTATGTTGTTTCTTAACGACGTCTATTATTAGACTGAGCTGCACATAGAGGAACACAGGAAGGCTTCTTAACATATCTGTGCTCATATTATTATTGTATTATTTATGCAGAGGGCTAATAGGGTCACAGCAGGTTCATATATCAGTATCACTTAATAGCTGGACAATTTGGGAGATACACTTATTGCTACAGGCAGCGGCCGGTTAGCTTAGTGTGAAGAGTGGGGGCTAAAAATATTGAAATAAACATATCTAACCACAAATGATCGTATCTCATATCATCAGAGGGATGAAGCCATTCGCTGTCACGCTCCCTCTTTCTCTGCCGACTTCCTTTCTGACATTTCTATAAGATTTTGTCTCGTGTAGACATGATGTCATTCATTCTGCTGTCATGTCTGCATGGGTTAGTGCTCACACACTCACTGGCACACTCACACACATCACACACTCACACACACACACACATCACACACTGAGTTGTTTCTCTGTGCCTTTCATTCACAGCAATGCGGGGCAGAGATCCAGAACTCCTTCTTGGTGGTCTCCAGGGCCCCCCCCCCCTCCTCCCCTCCACCCTGACACATACACACACACACACACACACACACACACTGAATATTCATTCTATCCCGAGCCTCAACCCACGACAGATGGTTCAGCTTCTCACTGCGATATCTCACACTCTTTGCTGTTGTCAGTTATCAACACAATCAGAAAAGCATCGCCCGCCTGTACGCGCTCCTACACTGCAATATATATTAGATGTGTTAGATTTGCCCGATGACATCGTGGCACGAATAGGACGAGACAACAAGCGTCAACGCCGACTTCCCAACAGGAAATTCAGTTTGAGGAAATGCAGTGATACCCGTGAGGTGTCTCTGTTTCTTTTTCAACGCTTCACACTTCAAATCACTTCTCACACGGCAAAGCCCTCGCTGAGCGCCGTGCAGAGAGGCCCACGAGACGGCATCACGGAGGAGCTCCGATTCTCCTGCTGTCAACCATTCTGTCTTTTTGAGTAAATAGTCCTGATTTCTATCAGTGATGGTAAAGTCACTGCTGCGATGTGAAAACATGCCGGTGTCACTAATAATCAGCTGATTTGTTCATCTTCAACAGCGGTGGTGTGGATGTAGATTAGACCTCAGATGAAACTGGCAGAAGGGATTCAAACCTGCACACACCTCAGTGAGATAAAGGGCAGGCGACTACATCTTCTGTCCCTGCTCTCTGCTACTAGGGGATGTAGGCGTGGCAGCAGCTCAATAAAGTTATGAATCACGCTTCTTGATTAGGATTGTCCAGGTGTCCGTCCTCACTGGGGCACCAGATGATGATGATTCCTGACCAATGAGCTATACTCATTCCTACTCAATGTTGATGTAATGCCCAACCTTAACCAATCGCCTGTGCCTCGACAAGAGGTCGACCCACCTACCCTCAAATCTCAAGTCTCAAGCTGTGGCGATCACTGCAAGGCAACCTCCAAAGTGGGTCGGTAATCGTTTGGTTTTCAGAGCGTTGCATCATCACTCACGTCTCATTAGCTCGGCGGCAGCTATTCGCAGAAACGGGATGAAGAGCAGCGGTGTAGTCTCTCCACAGCTCCACTGAAACCAAGAGGCGTTCTACCTTTCTGTCTCTCTTGTGGGAGGAACGTTCCAGTCATTGTCTTTAGTTTCTTCTTTTGTGTGAACAATTATCTCACATTTGGTCCACCCCCCACCCACCCACCCACCCCCCTGGGCGGGTGTCACGTGCTCTCTGAGTTTCCTCACGGCTTCATCTTCCGCCAGATGGTGTGGATGATGTACTCTACAGTAATGTGTGTGTCTGTGTGTGTCCCTTAAATCAGCCGTGTCATCAGCATTTTTCACCATCCTGCGTATCAGAGTGCCTCATGCGCTACAAGTGGAACGACCGTGTGTGTGTGTGTGCGTGCATGTGTGTGTGTGCATGTGTGTGCGTGTGTGTGTGTGTATGTCTGTGTGTGTGTGTGCGCGTGCGTGGGTGTGTGCGCTGTACCCACTCTGCCTTACAGGGGACGTCCCAGAGGAAGGCCGAGACGCTTATTTATTTATTTATTCTCACATGACTTCTTCCTCAGAATCGCCATGGCAACACACCTAAACTCTCTCTGCGTCTCACCCTCCCGGGATGACGTCTCACTCCTTTAATCCTGTTCATTTCCACTCAGTGGAGTCATGAATAATTTAGCGTGTACAGTACTCTGAGTAAAGCAAAGTGGTGTCGACCTGCGGTTCATTCTGTCTGATGTTTTCACAATAAAACAACACTGAAACTCCCACTCATGCTGTTATTCTGCTTTTTTGTTGTTCAAGGTCAAATGTCAAACATGGAGAAACATACGAGCTGAACATGAGATACAGAAAAGTCCCACAGCACATAAACACACCACAGAGGAGAAAGAAGCTGGAAGATAATGGTGATGAAATATAATATTTCCCTTAGAGTGTCTCCTCTAACCGAGTTTCATCCCTCTGAGACTTTATTATGTGCTTCCCTTGCTTTCTTTTACCACTTTTGGAATAAAAGGATATAAATAATACAATATGTGTACCAGGGTCCATAATGAGAAGATCTGAGAGGTACAAAGTAGAGGATTATTATTCCTAAAAAACAGCTGTTGAGTAGTGAGATGGAGACTGAAGCCACCACTGGACTTCTACCCATCAGCTGCTTCTAGCTTTTATGCTAAGCTAACGTCTCCTGCCTCCGGCTTCATGACATCATATAGAATCTCCGTTCTGGCCACGTGTGCCTTTGAGCAAGGCACTAAACTAAAAGATGTTTTTGCTCACGGCTCGAAATAGAACCTGTGATATCATCACGAGACACATTGAATAGGCAGGGTGTGTTGTTGTTGTTGTGACAGGCAACTGAGTGTAAACAACAGCTTAACCCCACCCACTTCACACCCACACACACACACACATACTGTTGGCAGCGTTCCACCTCCTGGCTGACCTTCAAGATTCAAGATTCAAGATTCAAGATGTTTTATTTGTCACATACACACACAGGGTGTGCAGTGAAATGAAAGTGGCAATGCTCAGCAGGAATGTGCAAGGGCATCAAGTACACACTATTTACAAATAAGAAACAACACAATATTGACAGTAAGTGTGTGTGTGTGTGTGTGTGTGTGTGAGCCTAAGAGGGGCAGTTGTGTGGGACTATGTGGGGGTCCTGGTGAGGTCCGAGTTCACAATCCTGATGGCCTGAGGAAAGAAACTCCGTCTCAGTCTCTCTGTTCTTGCAACGTGGCGCCTGCCTGACCGCAGCAGCTGAAACAGTCTGTTGTTGGGGTGGTGAGGATCCTTCATGATCCTGCCGGCTCTGGTTCTGCACCTCCTGGTGTACAAGTCCTGCAGGGTGGGGGTAGTTTTCCAATAGTGCGCTCAGCCGAACGCACTACTCTCTGCAGAGCCTTCCTGTCCTGAGCGGAGCAGTTGCCAAACCAGGCTGTGATGCTTCCTGTCAGGACGCTCTCTACAGCTCCAGAGTAGAAGGACTGAAGGATCCTCTGGGAAACTTTAAATTTCCTCAGCTGCCTGAGCCTTTCTCACCAGAGTGTCTGTGTTGTGGTCGAATCTCTGACTTGTGGTCGAATCTCTGAAATACACATTACCCTTCCTGCCCTCTCCAACTGCACACCCTGTCATTAGAGGGAGGCCAAAAGTGTGTGTGTGTGTGTGTGTGTGTGTGTGTGTGTGTGTGTGTGTGTGTGTGTGTGTGTGTGTGTGTGTGTGTGTGTGTGTGTGTGTGTGTTTCAGGTTGAAAAACAGAAAAATAGCTTCATATTCCAACCGAGGAGAAGAGGAGGAGGTTGGTTGGTTTCCACTGACCTCTCCTGACATGCAGTTGTCATGTTCTGAGAACATTTATTTTAAACAGAGATTGACACAAGCAAGCAGACACACCTCCATCGAGTCCACTGGATACTCTTTGTCCGTAAATATAAAAATATCTAGATTCTATGTGGCAGCAGATCTACTCTTCTTCATGTAGGGGCTCTTACAAACGTACCTTATTCAACACTCAGCCCCTTTCATACCTTTACCGTTCACTGTTGATGATAGTTGTGGTCGTTTGAAGCAATACATTCCTCACTGCGTGCTTATATTGACAGAACAAGATGAGTTTGCATCTGCGAAATCTGAAGTTTTTCCCACATCCAGACAGTGAGGAGGTAGGATGTGACAGTGAGGAGGAAGGATGCAACAGTCAGGAGGTATCACAGCAAAATCGAAAGTGTGAATTTAACTCGCATAGTGTTAAAATCAACACTTTGCTGGTGTTTATATAATCCACCCCGGCTCCGAGTTAAATTTACACTTTGCATAGTGTTAATATTTTAACTCATTAATAGTGTTAATATTTAACACCTATAGTGTTGTTAAAAGACACACAAAAGTGTACTTTTAACACTCAATTGTTGTTGATTTCTAACTCTTGGTGTTATTTAATGACACATTGCAGTGTATTTTTAACTCTAAATTGTTGTTGATTTCTAACACTCTTGGTGTTATTTAATAACACATTGCAGTGTTCTTTTAACACTAAATTGTTGTTGATTTCTAACTCTTAGTGTTATTTAATAACACATTGCAGTGTACTTTTAACACTAAATTGTGTTGTTTGCTTTCAGTAAGTGTTGATTTCGAACACTCGTCATGTTTAATGCTATGTAAAAATTTACTATTAACACTAAAATTGTATATCTACATACGGTCAAATGCTTACACCCCAAAAACAGTGAACTTCAATAAAGTATTGATACAATTCTTTTTATTTTATTCAGAAAATATCTTCAAAGCACCATCATGCACATTTACAAAAATCAACTCCTGGCAGGCCGCATGTACAACACCACAAATGAAACACTTCATTTTTAAACCACGTGCAAGACCTTCGCCCAGAACTCACGTACTCTTGGAGACTGATCTGTTGTTGTAATATCGATGTTGTGGACTGTTGTCTGCACAAAGGTGAAGAGTGGGACCAAAGTTTCATCGTAAGACAGGTTGAACACGTAGTGGGATTTAAATAGTTCATCAAAAGCACCCAACGAGCTCGTAGCTTGGCAGGGGATGAGCCGTTTATCCACAACGATGTAGAAGGCATCGATTCTGTTTTTGTTTCGGCCAACAGCAAGGAGGTCCGGTTGTTTAGCCTCTCTTCCCAGCAGGTGTTCACTGATGCTGCAGCATGACTGAAAAACACAACATGAAAAACTTAGCTCAAGTTATTAGCCATGCAGTGGTACTTGTTGCTCCATGAGTTTAATAGATCCTCCAATTTGAGCAGTCATCTGGCCCTGTGTTGCAAAAATGAAATGTGAGCTTCACTGGAAGTGTCTTCCTCCCAAATTAAGTCCCACTTTATTTTGAAAAAGGAACACTCAGTGAAGCGTGTATAAGAATTCGAATTATCACTTTAAAGCAGTGTAGGAAAATGAAGAGTTAGCAAGCTTTCAACTGCTCACTGCATAGTTGAGTCTGTTAGATAAAATAAATGTTGATTTGCTCCTGTGTCGAAAAAGTCTTTGCTGTTGAAGAACTGTTGTAAAGATTGCAACATTGAGATGTTCAGATTAGTTGTTATTTTTCAAGCTTAAATCAATTTTTTATTGAGTTAATATAACTGAAAAACTGGCTTGTGGGATTTACGCAGATGAGACACACATACCTTGTGACAATGCAACATTTTTCCCACTGCATCACTGGGACTTATTTTGATCCTCTTCCGTCCAGCTGTGGGTGGCAAGAGATGGAGAAGCAGCAGCAGAGAAGCCATGTCACTGTCCCAGTCTACCAGGAGTAAATGAGGCAAAACAAATCATGTATATGTACTTGGAATGCACAAAGTTAATAGCACCAGCCATTTGGATAATAAATTAAGGATATCATGTAGCTTACTGGTATGATCATCTTCTGGAAGGTTCTCTGCAGCTGTCAGAAGTTGGCACAGCTCAGTTGTCGGAGTCAGGTGTTTGGCCTCTTTGATGACCGTGGGCTTGAATGCTGTATCCCACTTCTCGAGCATCTTGGAAGCCGTCTCAGCACCAAACAGCAGCGTGAAGTCTTGATTCAGCTGTTGATCATACAGATGCCAACAATAATAAAAATTAAGCAAAAGGTGTGTGTGCTGATAACTACTTACATCCAACCAAATTAAGGACTAGAGTTTAAATAAAAGATGTGCACAACTCACGAGTCCTTTGACGTCTAAAAAACATGGAAATAAATTCTACAATATTTTGAAGAAACACTTACCCATGCATTTCAGTCATATGGCTAGCCAATATGTTGACAAGCTGTCTACGGGTGCGGTGCTTCAGCGAATTTCCTGACTTGTACTCTTCAAGGACATCTTCACCTCCAGGTTTGGTGAGCAAGGCATTTTCTACCATCTACTCACATAAGATTTTAAAAAATTTAGTGTATAATTCAATTCAGTTTATTTGTATAGCCCAATTTCACAAATTACAAATTAGTCTCGAAGTGCTTTACAATCTGTACACATAGACATCCCTGACCCAAAACCTCGCATCGGACCAGGAAAAACTCCCAAATAATTTTCAGTCTTAATCAAACAAACAAATTGGTCAGGTAACGTAGAAACATCTTTTCAGGATATGTGGGGCATGCTGAAGCCAAAACAAGCAATATAGTCTACACTACAAAAGACAAGGCACCGTTCCATGTATGTAAATTAACCTAATTGAATAAATATGTATGGAAAGAAGAGTTACATAATACAAAGCTACACAACAGCTAAACCCTGGGTTAATTATTAATTTACACTAAACTAAGTTTCGTAACTTTCTCAATCTGGCACTCACCATTCTAAATTTAATTATAGTCCAATTGGTGAGAATCATCATTCAGTTAAACAATTTTCTTGATGATATTGTGAGTAAAAATGTTAACTGACATCTACTGCTTTCAAGTACCTCTTTTGCAGTCTCTGAATCCGAAACCTTTTTTGTAGACCTGTCCATGACCTCAGAGCTCAAAATCCCCCTTTGTCTTATCCTATGAACAATGCCACTTAAACATTGTGTATTTGTTGTTAAACCAGCAATAATTTGTTTTTTTACATAATATGTTACTCACCTGCAGTGATGAATTCCAAATAGGTGAAACCTAGCTGTAATCGGATGTACTTCTTGGTACTCTGGTATCTCACCTTCAGCAGCATGGTGATATCTTGCAGAAACTGTACAGAGTGGAAAAAGATAGCTGTTCAACTTTCTCTAGGCAAGGAGTTATTAAACATGTATTAAGTCCAACAAGTGGCTAAAGTTAACAGGGTATCGCTAAGTTAACGTTAGAACCTTAGTCTCTGAGATGTTGGAAGTCTATAATTACCGTTTTGGTATCAATTAGGCACTCGCTTTTTCCTCTTTAGTCCCTGTCGCAGTTTAGCATATGCCTGCGATAAAAGTCAGCCAATTAAACCATACGCCGGTGAAATGCAAGACAGCGAGACCGCAGTTCCGCGAAACTACCGTTAGTAATGTTAGCCCTCGACACAGCAGTACCGCGAAACTACCGTTAGCCCTCGACACAGCAGTACCGCGAAACTACCGTTAGTAATGTTAGCGCGCGAGACAGCAGTACCGCGAAACTACCGTTAGTAAAGCTAGCCCTCGAGGCAGAAGTACCGGAAACTCTCGTTTATGTCCTGTCATGGTGGATCGTCGAATTTCTGATGGCAAAATAATGTGGCATAATTAAGTTAAATATTCTTCAAGAAATTTACTGAAAGAAAAAAAGTATATTTATTATTTTGGCCTGGAATTAAATATGCTCGGCCGGTTTGAACAGGTTCATACATATTTATTGACTGATGTTACACTTCCTGGCTTATTTCTCCTCCCTTCAACCAACTAACGTTAGCAAACGTTAAATTAGCTATTAGTCACAAGCTTCACTAAAATATAAAACACGTCTCACCACACTTGAAGTTAACACATCATTTCATATGAAGATGAACAGCCTGTAGAAGTAAATATAATGTGTACTTACCTTCTGAAATAACAGCTAAATATCTTCCTGACCACGGGTTTTCTTCACCGTGACTTCAAGAAGAAAGAGCGCGTTGAAACCGGATGTGCAAGTAACTCGGTCAGGAGAGCATCACTTAACTCGCCGCAATAACTCCGCCCCCAGAGCTGTTTTAACACTGTAAGTGCTAAAAGAACACCACAATCAACACGGATCAACTCAAAATATTTGACACTGGGAAATCAACACTACCAATTTTGCTGTGATAGGATGCAGGAAGAACCGCAGGGTGCTATTTCAGGGGGTTCTAGATCAAAAACAGCTGTCAGCTGCTGCAACGGGCTTTTTAGCTGATATGGTTCCTGATGTCCATAGCGGCCTAGAAGAGATCCCTTCCTGATGTCCATAGTGGCCTAGAAGAGATCCCTTCCTGATGTTCATAGCGGCCTAGAAGAGATCCCTTCCTGATGTCCATAGCGGCCTAGAAGAGATCCCTTCCTGATGTCCATATCGGCCTAGAAGAGATCCCTTCCTGATGTTCATAGCGGCCTAGAAGAGATCCCTTCCTGATGTCCATCCCATGGTGGACCAAATCCACGATCCTTGTCTTCCTTTACTTGCATTACTTATTAAGCGTTTTCTGTAAACTTGAGATAAAGTAGAACTACAGATCATGATCGGTCATCCCGGACCATGAGACTCACAGTGGAGAGATGACAATGATCCCTCCAGACTTTGCGGGGGGGATTTGAACGCCACGCTTTGCTTGGCGCCTCCTGCTCACAGATAACAGAACCACTGAGCTCTGGGATCCAGGTTTCCCACGACTGGGCTGAGAGGCTTTGTGAAGATTCTCTGACCTCCAGGAGCCTCAGGAGGAGAGGCCTTCCCTCTTCCCTTCAGCACACAGGTGGCCACAAAAATGTCATGACATCAGGAGGGAGAATTTTTGAAGTGGTCAGAGAGACTTTGGATTGGAGCCGCTCGCCCTGCCGAGGTGCTGTTGGGCAACCCGCCTCTTCTCCGGCTTTCAGGTTTCAGAGACCTGAACTCGAACGCCTGGTTTTTAGAAGCGTGATTGACGGCACAGACGGCGCTCCGTGTTCGGACACAGTCGGACATCTTTTACAGCGCTCTCAAGGTGACCTCCGACTTCCCCCTGAAGAAATAAAACGGTTCCTCCGCATGCTTCAGCAAATCCCACATTCTCAGATAACTTGTCTTTGATGGTTTAGTGCAGGGGTGTCCAAAGTCCGGCCCGCGAGCCAATGGTGGCCCGCGGTCAGATTTCATACGGCCCGCGACATCGGTCATATAATGTGTTATTTCTGGCCCGCCAGATCTGTCAGAATAAATAAATCATAAAAACTTGAAAGACGTAATTCCTCCTTTCTAATGTATCTGGCTCTGCATCCGTGGCGTGAACCCTTCTCGAACCCTATTTGCCATGGCGACGGCAACAAAAAAAGGAGAAAAGTTGACAGTGAGGGCCGCCGCTTTCAGGAGCGGTGGGAATTACGAGTGTTTCCCCTACCATGAGAACAGGGTGGGGGTCCGCCCCACTGACATGTTCTCTATAGCGCCAGATTACAACATAAGTAATGTCAGGTTGTTTTATTCAACTAAACGGTCGTATATTATTGATCGTATCGACACAGCGGCATGTCATTTCTGTCTCAACGTGGTGGCATTCACACTTCTCCTGGCTCTCGGTATCGCGGCGGAGCTCCGCCCCCATGCGCACAGACAGGTGCGCACATACAGGTGAGCGCGCTCCAACCAGCCGGCAGAGATCGTCCAATATGTCGCGTGAACAGCAAACCGACACCTCTGCGTTCCCACGGTGGTGAAGACACGTCGTCTCAGAGTCGCTCTCTGCTCCGGGTTCAAGAGCAGAGACGAGGTGGGGCGCGAGGGGAAATGCAGATTCTTTTATTTCAAGACCTTGTTTGAGAACTTCACATATTACAAACTACACGGACATAAAACTAAGTCATTAATAAATAAAGAGCGAAATGCCTGTCGTCTACTTTCGTGTAAATGTGTACGTTACAGCGTTAACCGGTTACGCTGCGCATTCGCCACAGACTAGATTATTGGCGACTTGCCAGGTGTTACCTCTCAGCGTTCCAGCTGTTGCCCTTCAAAACAAGAGCTCAACATTGAGCTTTATGTAGAGTGGCCGTATCAAGCCTGCAACCCCGTTTTAAAAAGAGGTGTAGTGGAAAGCACATTTCATCACACAGAGTAAAACGTGATGACTCAAACATATCTGCACTTGTTTTGTTTTTCAAAGGTTGCGCGTTTTTGTTATTTTGAAAATATATGCAGTGTAACTAACACTCAGTAAAACTCTTTATGCCCAAATTCTTGATCTTATTTGGTTTAATTTGTCACAGGTTGCACTTTATTGATATTATCTTGAAAAGGTATTCAGTGCAAAACAGGTTAATTGCAGCCACAATAAGCTAAATGTGAAGTGTGTTGAACGGTAACATATGTCATTAACAGTGAAAAACCTGTAGATGTGACAAACTATTGTGTTTCTGAAAAGATCTAGTAAAAGATAAGGGCAAAATTAATTAGTTTGTAAGTGTAATGATAACAGACCACTTTGCATATAACTCCTGTTTAAAATGTTCATTAAGCAACGTTATGTAACTCATAGATATGTAAGGTATTCTATATACAGCTTTTTCATTGTTATCTGACTGAATGAAAGGCAGACTTGGTTCTATTATATGTGGTTACATTGTCATTTAAAAAATAAAAGTAATTGTGACAGTTAAAATACATTGTTTTATAACAGTCTATATTCATGTAACTTTTGTGGTTTAAAAAAATGTCTAAATGAACTATTGGCCCTCAGGCATCTTTACTTTATCACAATTGGCCCTCATTGCAAAAAGTTTGGACACCCCTGGTTTAGTGGAACTAGAACCGCCCACGAATGAACCGTCAGAATCCCCTCAGCAGCTGTTTCCCCCCCTGACTGCAATATGACGGTGTACAGTAAAATATTAGCCATAAATCGTTACTCTACAGGCTATATAATATGCAACTGTTCACCCTCAGGTGGCACTTTATATGTCACGTTATTGTATTCACGTGAGTGAAATCACTTTAGATTAGCTTCATAATTCACCTGTATTTCCGAAATACCCTTTAGTGTCTCCAGAGGTAAGCTGAGAGAAGTCTGTCCTTGAGTGATGTCACTTGAGTCAGCGTCGATTGGGTGATGAAGAATATACGAGTAGGAAAATAGGAGAAAACCAGAAATCAGTGAGGTAGAAGTGAGGCTACATCTTCTGGTAGCATAACTCTACAGCTGAGTTGCATTGTGGGTGATGGAGGCACCAGATGTTGACAATGAATAAGAAAGAGTTGCATGGAGGATGTCTCTGATGTAAGTATACTGGCCACAACATTCGTACAAATCAAACAGCTCTTCTTTGAAGCTGCATGAGGTATTTATTTGTTGCCACTGTAAACACAACATGAACACATGCTCCCCTTTTATATATATATATATATATTTATATATATATATACACATATATATACATACATAAATGTTGTTATATATGTATATAAAAAATGTTTTATGTATAAATATATATTTTTAAAATATATACAGTATATATATATGTAAATATATATATACATATTATGGATACATATTTTGTATATATATGTTTACATATATATACATATTTTGTACATATAGATGTATATATACTGGAGGAACTTGCGCAGCTGGGCTCGTCCAGCTTGGAGGAGGCGAGAGGGGGCGTCGCCGACGGAGCCCCGGAGCCCCGTCAGCCCCGCAGCGCGCCCGCGGACAGCAGCTCCGCGTCGGCATGGGTGCGCTGACAAAATGACGTTACCCCTCTGCGATGGGCCGCCTCCTGCTCCTCGTTTACCGCACGGTGTCGGTGATCTCCAAAGTGGTCTTCTGGAGGAGCAGCATGGCAGCGGCTGACCGGAAGAAGCTGAACCAGCTGATGAAGAAGGCCAGCAGCGTGCTGGGCAGTGGCGCGAAAAAAAGAAAAAAAGAAAAAAAAAAGAAAAAAAAAAGACAAAAAAACAAAAAAAAAATAAATAAAAAAAAAAAATATTTAAAACAGTTGAAATGCCAATTAAATAAATAGTAAATGGGTAGTGATAGTGTGTGAACCACTTACCGTAATCAACAATAAATATATTATAATGAAAATTATTATGAGAGAAGCCCTCCGATTAGCGAGGCGCCCTTTAACGGTACGTGTATGGCGTCGATTTCGTGGTTTTGGCAATCGGGGGCTTGATTGGCGGAACTGAATGGCGAGCGATGTCAAGACAAATGTGCTGCGTGCGGGATTATTCGCTGATCGCAGATCAGAGACCCCCCTCCCAGGCAGCAGCCCAGCCTCAGCCCCTGTCGGTTTTGAGTTTTCCGGGGTTTCGCTGTTGTCCAGAAGTGGTTTTTTTTTTTTTGGTTTTTTTTCCTTTTTTTTTAGACCTATTTTTTATGCAAATTAATGCAAAAAAATTGAATAAAAAAAAAATAATATATTTAAAAAATACATTTTTGAAACCCAACCAGATCCAAACGACTCCAGATCAACACATTTATATTTATTATAATTAATATTATAATTACACACAGCCATTTTAGTGAAATAGAAATAGGGAAAAGGAAAACTGCTTTTAACAAAGAAACTAAATGTTAACATATGTTACAATACAGATAATACATTGGCAATGAATGTAAGTAATGTTGGACTTGGACTTTAAAAATGGTTTATATTATTTAGTATTTTTGGTATTTATTGGGTTATATTTTGGCTGTTTTTTGATTTGGTTTTTTGGTGGTTTTTTGTCACACAGACCTGGCAACCTCACAATGGTTTTATATTGCTGAGAGTGTGTGAGTTGAAAAAACGATGTTTGCAATATTTGGCTATATATTTTATAAAATTATAAACTGTTACATTACATAATAGTAATGGTATACGACGTCATCACGCTGTCCGTTTGTGGTGTTATTATCAAGTCAACATAATACGTTTGGTGGCGGTCTATTGAGCCACACCGCTTTTTTTGTTTAGCTACCATCCGGTCGCTATATTATATTTTCCTTGTGTGTGTTGTTTTTTTGCAGTATGGATGTGCTTCTTGTTGTGTATCTAGAATATAAAAAAATGGAAAATCACCATCTCTTCTTCCTTTTTCCATGCCCACATCTGTTCCACATGCTCTGAACTCTTTTTCTTGAGGGTGAAAAACTTTTTTTTTTGCAAACCTCAAACCCCAACCCAATGTTCTTAAAGAATTCTGCTTTTACACAATTCAAAATAAATTTTATTTCTTTTATTTTCTATGTTATTATTTTAAACCAACTGCGCCCCCCCCCAAAAAAATTTCACCAGCCGCCACTGGTGCTGGGGTGTCCTGTGGATACCGTGGAGGTGGTGGGGGACGGGAGGGTGATGGCAAAGCTCTCGTCCCTGATGAACCACACCTCCCGCCCCATGCATGACACTCTCTCAGCTCTGCACAGCTCCTTCAGCCACCAGCTGATTCCTCCCCGTGTCTGAGGGAGAGAGACCTCAAGTCCTTCCTTCCTGCTGTCAGGCTGCACAACGTTTGTTGATCCTGGAGATCCTGGCAAACTCAACACTTTACTCAGCACTTTGCTTTGTTTTCCCTTTGTATATTTAGTTTCCTCTGTATATTTAGTATTTTAGTTTAGTATTTAGTATTGTTATTGTGTTTTATTTTTATTAATGCTCTAACGTGCACAGGCACGTGCACAGACATTTTGGGGGGCAGGTGCTCAAACCCCAAAAAAGGGCACCCAATGCCAAAAAAAAATTCTGACAGAGTTGAAGCATTAGCAGCAATACACTGATGATGCTGTCCTCGACCTGCGTTTCCTCTGGGCAGCATCAGACCGCTCGCTTACATTTTCTTTATGAATAAAGATGAATTATTATATAGCAACAACAGTACAAGCGTTCTGATTGGCTAATGGGTCGTCATGCCAGCCACATATTGCCCTCCTCGCTGGTCTGATACGGATCCGTATTGCCCTCTTACGTCATTTTCAAAATGAGCGATATTGATAGACATCAACAGCCAAGAGCAGTGGTCCTCAAACTAAGGCCCGCGGGCCGGATAGGCCCGCCTCCACATTTGGCCCGGCCCTCTGAACAAGAGAGGCCGTATGATTTTTTTTCAGTCTGGCCACGCAAATCCTAGACTAGCCCGTTAAATAGAACGGAATAAGAATTCTCTCTCTCTTTCTCTCTCTTCTCTCTCTCTCTCTCTCTCTCTTCTCTCTCTCTCTCTTCTCTCTCTCTCTCTCTCTCTCTCTCTCTTCTCTCTCTCTCTCTCTCTCTCTCTTTCTCTCTTCTCTCTCTCTCCCTCTCTCTATTCTCTAAACATAACTAACGTCAGTAAACAGCTGGACGAGGCTTTGAAATCACGGAGTTTTTGTTTGTTTATTTTTTTAGGAAACGTCGGACCAGTTGTGACGTCATGTTTTCAGCAGCGTAATGTTGTGGTTGATTTATCACAAAACAACGTCAGGGGACAAACACCGTCAGGACCTGTGTGTCTGGTGCTGCGGGTCAGAGGAGAAGGAGGTGCAGCCGTTCGGTTGGCGCGAGAAGCACTGCGCGGAGGAGGAAGTGGAGGAGGGAGGGGCGCGGCGGGGGGGGGGGAGTGGAGGGGGGGCTCGTGAGCGCCGCGGAGCAGGTCTGACCGAAATTCTCACAATAACTCAAATAAATGCCCCGTCGGAGATTAAAACACATTTTGGGGAACTTGATGACAGAAAGAGTAACTTTTATTCTTAAATACGGATGAATAAAAAAAATGTGTCTCCAGCAAAAAGGGCACTTTACTCATCCATGGCAAAGGGGCTGGTGCTTGAGCACCACTAGGGCTCGTGCCTGAACGTGCACCGCTGCTGTGATCCTGAAATTTCCCGACTGGGACTAATAAAGGATTATTTTATCTCTCTCTTATCTTATATACGTTTTATAAATATATATTCAGATTTTTACATATATATACATATTTTTTAATATATATATATATATATTTATGTATATATATGTATACATATTTTTTAGATATATACATATACATATTTTTACATATATATACATATTTGTATATATAATAATAATAATCATTTATTTTATATAGCGCTTCTCAAGACACCCGAAGTCGCTTTACAGAGTCCAGAGTCCAGTAGTCATACACACATACAGTCATACCGGTGGTGGCATAAGGAATGATTAATTTGTGTTGAAGGGTTTCCTTAGACCGATCACGGCTGGCTGGCTTCAGGGGGAAGGACACTCGCTTCCCTGTGGGGTCAAGTGATGACATGTGAGTATCGGAGATGTGTTCCGACTTAGTGTCCTCCTGTGGTGATTAGTGTGTGTGGGGTGTTCACAGGGTGGCACGCATCCAGCTGTGAATCTCCCCAGGGAGTCGGCCTCCTATCTAGGTGTCGGGTCCTGTGCCAAACGGGATTGATCGGGCCCTGAGAACCCACCGCAGGCCGAGTCATCCGTCCTCTATCGATCTGCCGAAAGTACAGTTCCTGTCAGTGTAAAAGATGGAGTGCACGGTGGTGGAGATGGTGTGTGTGTGGGGGAGGGGGGTCAGAGGTCACAGTGTCACATCCAGGATGGTTACAAGCTGTCTCTGGGTTTCAGACCTGTGTGAGTAACAACTGCAGCTCATCCAGAATGCAGCAGCTCGACTGGTCTTCAGCCTCCCGAAATTCACCCACACCACTCCGCTCCTCCGCTCTCTCCACTGGTTACCGGTGGCTGCCCGCATCCGCTTCAAAACACTGGTTCTGGCGTACCGTGCTCTGAACGGATCGGGCCCCGTCTACATCCGGGATATGGTCACACCGTACACCCCGGCACGTTCGCTCCGCTCGGCAACAGCCAATCGACTTGTGACTCCTGCACCTCGAGCTAATCACTCGAAATCCAGACTGTTTGCTGTCCTGGCTCCTCAGTGGTGGAACGAGCTCCCCACTGACATCAGGACAGCAGAAAGTCTCTACATCTTCCGCCGGAGACTGAAAACACACCTTTTCCGACTATATCTGGATTAAAACACAGATGTGCACTTCAGTGGCACTTAAATAGCACTTACTTATGGTACTTTTGTAGTTCGACTATGTTGAGGAAATGTTACTTCCTGTATTCTTGTTGTTCTTAGTTTGTACTCTAGGTCGAAATGCACATATTGTAAGTCGCTTTGGAAAAATCATCTGCTAAATGACATGTAATGTAATGTAATGTAACTGTTTGGAGAGGATGGGGATTGTCAGCTCAATGAACTCAACAGGGAAACATTCATCCTGACTGGAGGAATGTCACCGCACGCTGTCAGGAATTCCTCCGCTGGCCCGACCAGTTCACCGAGATGGTCGAGCTTCCCTCACATTCCATCATGTACCATCACAGGATGCACAGGTGCTTTCAGACATGGCCTGGTCTATTCCCCAAAACCCGTTTCAGACGCCGTTCAAATCTAACGCTGTGGTCATTTACAGACGTAGCTTCATGTGTTAAAGCTGCATTCTCTCTACTGACCACCAGGGGACGACTCCTCTGGTTGTATCTATATATATGATTCTACTTCTCTCTTGATTTATTCCCTCAGTAAACATTGTAAACATGAGTTTATGACTCAATCTCTAGTTTCAAGTCTTCTTCAATACAGCATGATGTCATCATTGAGTAGATTATGGTCATTTAGAGTCAAACAGAACATAAAGCAGGGGATGCTTTAGGGGCGGGGCTACAATGTGATTGACAGCTTGTTGCCTTGTTTGCCTTTGGCAATCTGGGGACATTAATTTTGATTACAACAGTGAATCATGCAACATAGCAAACCATCTTATTGGTGTTTCTCATAATATTTTGCTTTGATGAAATAACACTAAGCTTGACTGATTTTGTTCCAATTTCCTGCAACCTGGTTAGTGGGTGATGAAACAATAGCATTTAATTTGGTTTATTGGGAGAATTATTCCTTCACAACTAAATTGTGGCATGAATAATTCAGGGGGCAGCTCCTCCAACTCCGATTGGCCGCCCTGGAAGACGACCTTGTGACTCCTCCCACTGCCCGTCTCCAAGAACTCTTGCTTTATGTTGATTGTATCGCTGTAATAGTGCACATGGCGGTATGAATCTGTGAAGACCACATCAGTGTAATGGTTATTCTCACAAACCTCTGGCTCCTTTCCTTCATGGTGCACTTTAAGACCCCCGGGGTCTCATAACTGTGACACAGTGTTCCAACATGCACTTCAGCTCCACGGGCAAAACCCACGGGCCCCTCGAGAAATACGTTTCCAATTACACGGAGCATGAAACATCAATTGTTTCCCTGAGCGCCCAGAGGTGCTGGGGGCCGTGAGCTACCTCCAGACCTCTGAGAACCCCCTCCCCGTAATAGCCTCAAGGGTAGCTGAATGAGTGACAGGCGGGGGGGCACATGTCTGGATCACTGTTGCTGAGCCAGCAGACCATCCCCCCCCTTCAGTTTATTAAGCACAGCGTCCCATCGACATGGTTCAAAATCAGCCATCTAGACGGCAACAGAGTTTTGAAAATCCAAAACACAAGCTCATACATCACGTGAAATATAATAATCATAGCGTCACCCAGGCACGTGCACAGGTAGAGCCCTATTGGGGCTCAAGCACATGGCCCCTTTGTCCTGGATGAGAAAAGTGCCCTTTCTGTATTCATGTCAAATACACATTATTGTGGTCGTCATGCTCCGGTTTATTTTTTCTGTTTTTTTAGATGTGAGACGGGAGTTGTTCTTCCAGAAAGCCCGTCGGCCCAAAGATGAACGGGACGATTAAAGTCTCCGTTTGATTCCTTCTTCAGGTTGGAACCGACATGCCACGTTCAACGAGTTCAGAAGGCTGAGCCCTTTGTCCGGCTGCTGGGAGGCGAGGAGCTTCCGGACGGTCTCTCCGGGAGCTGGTGGACGAGATGCCGGCTCATGTCTCCTGTCCTCAGCCTCCAGAGGACGTCATTCATGCTGCTGAGGTCCAGCGGTTGTGGAGACGTCCTCCTCCATGTTGTCTGTTCATTGGTTTTGTTTCAATGTTCTCCATCCAGTTAGGAGTTTGGTATAAAAGCATCATTTCATATACCGCCGGGGTCGGTTACTTACTTTCCTATTTTTGTCAATGAAAATCTTGGAAATAGAAATGATGCATTGCTTTAGTTGGATTATTTAGAGTGAGGATATATGTTGGCATTTGTTACTGATGGTTGCCAACTGACATGACACGTTTTTCCATGTAGGAGTTTTTGTACGATAAAATAACTTTGTGGTCATTTAAGCTGTTTGGCAAAACACAAAACAAAAATATAATCGTTTAATCGTTTATCTGTTATGAAGATGAAAAATGAGCACTGGTGTAAACTAACAATATATTAGACATTAATTATTAAGAATCAACACAATAAGTAAATATAAAAACTATAACATTGTAGTACATAAGTCTCAACCATTAAAGTTGATTTATAACCCAATATGAACATCATAACAGTGTTTGCTGACGCAGTAGTTTTTAATAAAAAGACATATTTAGATGTTGTTGTACATGTATTTATTAAAATGAGGAGATAATCTAAATACTGTACACAGTTTACATGAACGTACAGATTCCATGTGACAAATGAAATAATTATTATGTCTCGTTCAGGCTGAAGCGTCCGTCTTCTTCACAGCTGCTTCCTGTGTGGGCGTGCGGTGTCAGGGGTCTGGGTGGACAGGGGGGGGGGTCCTGATTGTACTTGTTCAGTGGTCTGCTGAGGGTGACGGGTTGGTTGACGTCCACCTTCAGCTGGGAGAGAGACAGAGGAGTCCTGCCCTGTGAGACACAAACACCAGAGATGAATATGTTTGAACTGAACTACACAAGCTTTACATTATTGTGTTGGATCTGGCCTCCGATGATGGGATCGTATTACTGATACTTCTGTAGTCTGAGTGAGGGATTACTTACTCCGCCCACTAAAAGAAAGGCAACCGCCACTCTTGATCTGGTCCTGTAGTCCTTCATCCTTCTCATATGGTCCTCCCTCGTCATCTTCTTCGTCGTCGTTAAGGAGATCCTAGAAGTTGCTTCTTGTGTCACAGCAATCGATACCTAAATAAAAAAGTATAACCACGCCAACCAGCCTTCCCCTGCCAGGCGCGAGGGAAGGCTGTCTGGAACTTTATCAGTCCTGCCGGGGCAGTCGGGCGAGTCCTCTTCCTGCTCCTCCTGGTAGACTCTTCTGGTTTCTGGGGGGCTGGGGCCGGAGCTGCTTCAAGACGTTCCACAGCTAAAGAGAGGGTGAGAGGAAAGGAATAACCAAGGACAGATACGGGAGAACATTCCTGCCAACTGCTATAAGACTTTATAATAAATCACCTCTGACCATATCCTCCTTAAATTGATCAATAACCCTTTCACTGTATACACTCTATAGACTTTGCATTTTCTTTATCATCTAATTATCTTAAATTGAATATTTCCTGCTCTGCTATTTTATTGTATATATTGTGTGTTTACTCTGTAACCTTGCTTCTACAACCAAATTTCCCCCTGTGGATGAATAAAGTATCTGTTCATCGCTCTATCTATCCGTCCATCTGTCTGTCTGCATATATCTATCTATCTATCAATTGTCTCTCGGTCTGTCTATCCATCCATCTATTGCAAAGTATGTTTTCACTAGAGATGCACCGATCAGGTTTTTGGTGCCGATCACCGATCACTGAAATCAGTACCTGCCGATCCGATAATACCGATCACGGTGTCGATTGAAGCATTCTATTTATTGTGTAGCATTATTGCCTAGGTCTATGAGGAAATACATATATAAAGCAACTCAAACATTAAAGAAATTACCGATTTCTTTAAACATTTAGGACTTTTACTTTGAAAAATTTCCTAATTGATACATTAAAATTGTTTGATTGCTATTGTAGGGGATTTCAGATATGTATGGAACACATATGCATTATTCATTTCCTGGAACTCTTGGGGAAATCTATATACAGGACTTTTTTTAACATACAAAAGTCTGACTTATTTTTATAAACTCTTCCTTGGTACAGTAAAAATGTTTTAATGTTAGCATAATTTAAGCTAAATCTCAGAAACGATCTATAAAGATACAAAATCAGTTAATTGTTTTCTTTTATATGTTCGTGTATGATTTGTCGACATCTTATTTTGAAAAACGGATGTTGTTTCACGTGGTTCTTTCTAGAGATGCACCGATCAGGTTTTTTGTGCCGATCACCGATCACTGAAATCAGTATCTGCCGATCACCGATCACTGAAATCAGTATCTGCCGATCTGATAATACCGATCACGGTGTCGATTGAAGCATTCTATTTATTGTGTAGCATCATTGCCTAGGACTATGAGGAAATACATATATAAAGCACCTCAAACATTAAAGAAATTACACATTTCTTTAAACATTTAGGACTTTTACTTTGAAAAATGTCCTCATTGATACATTAAAATTGTTTGATTGCTATTGTAGGGGATTTCAGATATGTATGGAACACATCTGCATTATTCATTTCCTGGAACTCTTGAGGAAATCTATATACAGGACTTTTTTTAACATACAAAAGTCTGACTTATTTTTATAAACTCTTCCTTGGTACAGTAAAAATGTTTTAATGTTAGCATAATTTAAGCTAAATCTCAGAAACAATCTATAAAGATACAAAATCAGTTCATTGTTTACTTTTATATGTTCGTGTGTGGAAGTTGCATTAAAAGGCAAAACACAATTCCTCAAGTTGAGCACACAAGTGTGTGTCTCGTTTATTCCGTAACACAAAAACGAATGAACACCAAAATGGCGCTGCCCAGATACCAAACCCGCATGGGGCTCGACGTCACAAACAGCAACACAACACTTAAAGGGACCGCGATCCCGGAACAGTCACACCGATGTGTGTGACTCATTACACTAATAACTGTGTAACGAACTACACCAGGAACAAGGGTGAATTATGATATCCCATTCACTACAACAGTACAGGATGAGACACACTGCAACAGTATGTAAGAAGAAGAAAAAATTCACACAATGCGAAGCTACAGTATAGAGAACATTAAAAGTAAATATAATATAATTTGTTATCGTGGAATATTGAAGATTATAATGATGATCTCGTTGTAATTAATCACGCAGCATATGGAGCCTTATTATTTGCTTTAATGTGTTGCACATCTACTTCTTCTTGATGATTGGCAGATGGATGAGCAATAGATGACGCGGGCTTGCAGGTGTATGGTCTTCTGACTAAACTACTTTATTTATTTGACAGCTATACGTTTCCCCTCTCAACTTCTTGAAACTGTTCGAGAGGTCAAATGATTACTGTCCATTATTTTTTTTGTAAAGTCTTAAGAACATTTGTTCTTCTTCTTTAAACAAATAATGTATTCTTTTATTTGGAAATATTGACAGGTACATAACACAGTAAACATGAACTGATATTTCCATTGTATATTATCTTTTTGTTGAAATATCATATAACAACCCACTCTCCCACCCCTCCCACTGTATACACATAGAGTACAGGACATTAAATACATAAACAATACATACAAAGAGGTCACCTCATTTCACCGAGCCAGACGTACACACACACACACACACACACACACACACACACACACACACACACACATCTGGAACATCTGTATGTAGACACACCTGCACAGAGTCAATACCCAGTATCACACAAGTACAATATATCCAGAAATTAAATGACAATATGAGTTGTTCTTCTTCTTTGAGTACAGCCAACCTATTCTACCACATGACTTGGGGAATAGACACAACTGAACATCAGAAATAGGATATTGTAAATCTACAACTGGCACATCTCCGGCTCAAGATTTATTTCCCAGGGACGTAGACAAATTTTTTCTTCATTCATCAGTATTTAAGAATAACACTTACTCTCTCTGTCATCAATTCCCCCCAAATGTGTTTGGATATCTGTCGGGGCATTTATTTGAGTTCTTGTGAGAATTTTGCCTCGACATGCTCCGCGGCGCTCATGTCTTCAGCTCTCATGTCTTCTCACGACACAAAGTGTTTCAGGTGTTTCGTAACAACCAATTACTTGCTCACTTCAAGTTACAGTGATCAATAGAAAAATCATTTTGCCAATGGGTGCCCTTTTTTTGGGGTTTGAGCACCTGCCCCCCAACATGTCTGTGCACGTGCCTGGCGTCACCCTTTAATAATGAAGATGCTCAGCCTGGAATGGGTTGTTAAGTGCTATGATAATCATGCGTTTGTCGATGTCTTGATGCAATTATCAGTTGATACAAACCTCCTGAACCATAGGGAGTCCTTCATCTGAAGAACTCTCAGACCATCCATCAGCACGAATAAGAGATATTCATGGTGCCTTTGATCACACGAGAGGTGAGTTGTGTTGGAATGCTTCTCCCCGTGTTTGAGGAGATAAAGGTAAAGCCATTAGTTATTCAACCCAGAGAGCATGCAGTTCGGTATCAAGACTGTGAAGTCTCATGAGAATCCACAAATCCCATCTGAGACAGGGGCCAAAAGACCATGAGGTAATGAGTCCACATCCACAGACTCTATATCATCTATACAAAAGACCATATTTATTAATGACACCATCTTTTATATTGTGTGTCGTCCTGTGTGCACTTGATTTTTTTTTAAAGCTTTTTTAACTTGCAATACTCCCTAATATGTGAAAAGCACAGCATATTGTTTAATTATTAGTAAATATTTATATTTTAAAAAATGCTTTTGCCAATCTGAAATTGTTGTGTGAGCAGAGAAAAGTTCTGGAACTTCTTGATGTGTTGGATACTATTTAGGGATTACTTCAGGCACATCTTTACCGTTTATTTGCTCCCCTACTACGGCTCCTCCCCCTGCAGTGCAGCAGGCGACCACCGGGTGGCCGACTGGACGAAAGGAGCCAAACCCCCAAAAAGAACCACAAGTGAGACGCGTTTCATCAGAAGGACATTTATTTATTGAGACCGACGAACACAAATAAAGGCATTCATAGCAAATGTACGTCACCCTCTATAATATGACAACTTATGATCTCTAATAGTTTCATGCCAGCAATTCAAATGGTGTCACTCCTCAATAATACAATAGTCGTCGTACAACTAAAAGTACAAAAGGAATCAATTTCTCATCATCACAATGCGGTAGAAAGAAAAAACTGCATTAATAGCGTGACGGAGAGAGAAATACCTTGTGGACCAGTGAATCTCAAGAGGCACATGTTGGAGTTGATCGGTCGTTCACGTGCACACGCTCACGTGCACACGCTCACACAATATGCTGCTGAGATTAAAGGAGGAAGTCGGATTTAGGGAAGACAGATATAATTTCTCCGGAGTCAGAGACACACATTGAACAATCTTCATCTGGACCCTTTGAAACACAGAACTATGAAAAGTGACCATAACCTAATGAGAAGACAGCTGATTGGACGAGTGTAGATGCTATGCATACGTTGTTGTATTGATTAGCGTGGGGTGTCTCTGTGCCGCTCGTTGTGCACAACGGAGGGCGGCAGACAAAAGGAAGGACATGAATGACATCACAGAGAGAAGAGTTCATGCTTTGTGGATATCGACACAACATCAGGAGGCTGGAAAGATGGAAAGAGACACGAGTTCATCCGTGGATTGGTTGACCGTTCACTAAACCCGCCTCCTCTTACCTTCTGTTGACAATTCGGCCAACTGACATTCAATGAGCTAATTTAGCCAACGTAAAATTCTCGAGTTGCTCTCAGCTATCTGATGACATGATGGCTGTGTACTCGATGCTCGGCTGCAATACTGATGTCACATGATGAGCCACAGAGCTGCAGGTCCCAGGTCAGTTTGACTTGAAGCTCATTCCCTTCTCTCTCCAAACTAGTGCCTGTGTCTTTTAGGCCACGATTAGCCTAAAAGACACCAACACTAAAAAAATAAATGCATCGTCCTTGTATTGCAGTGTTAAACCAGTTGGTTTGCATGACAAAGATCAGTTGTATTCATATAGAAGCTGACGACCTGTAACTGTCACTGTTAAGGTTGACCTTGAGGATGACCTTTGAGCGATGGACCATGGCTTCTGGACTCAACTTCATCAGATCAACTATAAAAGTGGACGTGGTCGCCGTGAACGGGGCTTTTTTAAGATGTTATTTGTAACCCCACAGAGCAAAGTACCGCTGCAGGTTATAACAACCCAGACTGAGTTATTACTCGTAAACACACAGACCTGACACGTCCAGGGGCGGTTGCCAAGCACTGATTGGACGAGTGGTTTAGTGAAGGGTCAAATCTCAACGGCTAAGGTACCTTAAAGAGCGTTACACATTATCCATTAGTTTAATTGTGAGCCTTTTTAGTAATTCTGTCCATGTCCTTACTCTGTCAGCATCATTCACTGCAGAAGAAATCATTTAAATTCAGCAGAGAGCGCTATAGAATTAGACTGGAATTAATTTAGCCTGGCACAAAACTCAAGTACATCCCAAAAAAAAAGGTAAAGCCCCAAAAATACATACTCCAACAAAAGAGATGTTTTTAAGGAGCAGTTCTCCGACTGACGCCTGGCGGGCAGAGTGAACCACCTCGGCAGCAGCAGCGAGGTTCCCTGCTCCTCTGCAAGTGCTCGAAATATGAACAGAGAACAGTCTAAACTTATGGAATATTATGTATTTTGTGTATCATATAAAAAAAAGTAAAAAAACGATCAGAAAGAAGTTCCCCAAAACCCTAATGTGGTTTCAGTGAAGCGCTCCCACGATGCCTCAGTCGCCCACGTCGCTGTCCTGGTCTCCGATGACCCACAGGAAGTGGAAGCTGAACGCCAGCAGGGCGGTGCCAAGCAGGTCGCCCAGCGCCGTCAGGTAAGGGATGGCGAAGCTGTCGGGGTCCTTGCCGCTCCGCCACATGGAGTGCACCATCCAGTCTGCGATGCACAGCAGCAGCAACACCTGGAGGAGGAGGAACAGGCGGGGATGTCACTTCTCTTAGAGGGAAACGGGCGGAGGAGACATCGATGCATTTAAAACCCTCATCGAGGTCAGGAGGAATCGGTTCGGCGGTTATGGAAACACTGCTTTGCTTTCCGTCTGAGAGTTTGAGGAGTACGTGGATAGCACTCCGTCGTCTGCAGAGTGAATGTGTAGCTAGAGCCGGAAGCTTAGCACAGGGTTCATGCACATGTGGACCAGTGGGTTTCCACATTTCCATCACCAAACATTTTGTGAAAATGAAAAAGTGAGAAAATGTGGTATTTAAACTAACAATGAGAATTCCAAAGCATACAGTACATAACCTAAATTGACTCAAATGAATGAGAGACAATTGTTTGATTAAAAGAATAAACATGCATGTCTTTTCAGTTAAGGTGCGTTCACTTGCAGCGCGAAAGATGTACGCCGAGTGTGAAGAGCGTATGCCGGCTTATATTTTGAGCGTCATTCTTTTACAAGCATATTACTCATTTAAAACTCAGCGAAAAATGCACATATGAATATAACAAATTAACATGACTTTTCCAAAACTTTTGGGGATATCTTTCCCCCAGCTCTTTTCCAGGCCTGGAATTAACCATTTTAAAATAGCATGACTTTTCCAGGTTTGCCATGACTTTACGAACCCTGAAAGCAATTGTAACACCTGGGCTTTCCACTTATTGACTGGTGAACAGTCTGAAATGTAAGAGTAATTTGTCCTCACAGATTTAATAAAGTTATGAGTGAGCTTCAGAGGTGCCGGCTGCTTCTTTTGTTTCTATCTTCCATGCTACGCTAAGAGGAGAAATAAGCATAAACTCTTTCTGTAGGAACCACATTATATATGTCAGAAAGAATACTACAGTATAAATAAGAAATACAAATCCTTTGAACATATTCATAATTTCTCTGCGATACAAAATAAAATAAAGAGTGTGTGTTTGTGTGCGCGTGCGTTATTGTCGTTAGCATTTAGCTCAAAGCAGCACGGTGCGAACAGCCTTACAGAGCCACTTGGCTATGAACTCTTCTTTATGATGATAATAATGTGGATACAAATAAAAAATACAATGCTTATTCTTGTGGTCACTAATATTTTGGAAAAGTGGGCCTAAATATTCCTTTTCTTATTCCGATTGAGGCTTTTTCATGGCAAAAGAAAAGAGAATAAGGAGAGGCCTCCGAGTTTACTCCTCCACCAAAAGAATACAAAGAATATCAAGATGGAGACGAGTAACGCTGGTGTTGGGCTGGAGGAACAAGAGTTACCAGACACTGTGCAGAACGGAATAAACACTCAGACTGTCGGAGAGTTAAGAGAGTTATTCATCATTCACGTTTCCACGCGTGGAGGCAACCGTGCCGAGAGTAAAAGAGAAGTCCATTAAAAGATAAGGAAGAGTCCATCATTTAAGGGGGAATGGGCTGTCCGGAGTGGTGTGCAAACATTCTCGAAACACAAAAAGAGCATGGCCGTCATCGGGAATATGAGGAGCAGCGGTGGTGTGATGACAAAATGGCCGCCAGCGGCGTGCAGTCATGACACCGTGGAGCGTCTCCCGAGCGTACGTCCAGCGTTTAGACCCGACCATCTACTTGTGTTCATGACGACATCCTGTGTGTTGTAGCATCATAATCTACACACTTTGAAATTTGTCCTGTTGCTCACCGATTCCGCCTAGCAACAAGACTTGGGTTCCGTTGGGTGGTCCAAGTAGAATCGACCAATCGCATCAAAGAGGCTGAATGCATTGGCCAGAATGCAATCTTAATAAAGTAAATAAGGAATCTGAAAAAATTAAGAAAAGTAATCATGCCGCCCTCATTAACGGGTGGCAAATCGTGTTAATTTGGTCATGTGTTCATGAATCAAAAACGAATATAATGATGCCGTATAACAAATTAAACTAAGACTAAGCCATCCATTTATACATGCTCCAATATACAACTCAACAACCGCAGCCAGACCAAACCAAATATATAGATAGACAACAGACACATTGCTTACCTTATGATCAATATCTCTACGTGACCCCCAGCTACACGTCACGCCCCGTGACCTTTTGACCCAGAGTCAGCCTGCTCGATCGGCTTCAATCTCAGCCAATCACAAAGCTTGGACGACCACCGAGACAACAAATAAAGACAGGGGGGCAAAGGCGGGGAGAAACTCCAGAGAAGTTTCAGGCTGTCGGCCTTTCGAGGATTAAGATGAATCCAATTCCCTTAATTTGGCAAAACAAAAAGGAAAATGAAAGACAAGTATAACAGCGGCATCAGGCCGTTTGTCCTCCGTCTCTGTGTTCAACGCCTCAATGGTGTCTGTTTGATCTCCCGAGACGGTCGAGCTCGCCTCCGTGTCAATTTTCGCCAATTACGCCGGCGGCAGAAATGAGTCGGACTGCCGCTCAGCCCGGTGCATGCTGGGAGCAGAGTGGGTTGGATGAGATTCCTCCGGCTCCCTAGCTAACAGAGTTGGACATCTTCTTTCTTCTGGCAGCGTTCATCATTCTCCGACGCATCTCTCAATTTGTGCCACTAAATTGCTCGTCCCGGTGTTCAAAGTCATATTCAAACTTCTTGACTGTAAAAACTTCAAACTCATGAAGTGAACTAAATTAGAGGTCCCAGTTTGAGGGACTTGATCATTAGTATAATCCCTCTAATGCCCATGTAAATCCACTTGTTCCATTCCATTTGTGGCTCAATCCAGCCAACACACATTGCTTACCTTATGATCAATATCTCTACGTGACCCATAGCTTCACGTGACACCCCGTGACCTTTTGACCCACAATCAGCCTGCTCGTTCGGCTTGAGTCTCAGCCAATAGTAAAACTTGGTACAAAAGTCTCATTTGGATGCACGATTAGGAGGAGTCTAAATCATGACAGTTATCAAAAGATATGATTCATCGGCTAATGTTAAGATGATCCGAGGACAAAGAGCATTATTTTGGCTCATTTAGTTTCTGTTACTGCAACTCAAGAGCTGATTGGCCCGAGTTGCGAAGTTTTTGCCAAAAGTTTAATTAATTCAACCAGATGCGAAGTTCGCAACGCCCTAAAACGCGGCGCCTGGCAAAATTTCACGTCTAACGCAACCACGCACGTCTGTACTTTGACTTCACGTGGGATCTCGTCGCCCTGGAAATTTTCCAACGCTTTTGGTGAGAACGCACCGTAACAGCGCAGGTATTTATTCATCATCCGTACAAACGCACGTGGATTTAAAACGCTCAGTCTTCTTGTGAACCTGTAACCCTCCAGCTACGTCTCGTGGAGCGTTCCCTCCCCCGCTCCATCTGCCGTCTCTCCCGTGTCACATCTAAACATTCGCCTTGTGGAATATACTTCGCTCACGTCGCACTGTCGGAGGAAAAGACGTGAACTCGTTACGTCTCCGTGGAGGAAAATAAATAAATAAAGGAATAATCAAATCTCATACTTCTATTCTGTCTTCATGGTTCTATACAAAGTGAAACAACCTACTTCTTCTCTATTTATTTGTAAAAATTTGATGCATGAGTTGAAATTAAAATCCTGCTGTCGGGTCAGAAACAGCAGCAGCTGCCTGTGGATCCATTTCACATTCAATCGTTTTTGGCTTTCTATTTGTTCCATTAATGTAATATTGACGTTTTGTTTCCTCATGTCACATTTTCATTATTAACTGCGTGGCGTCTTAATGACTCAAAATACAAAGTAGAAACCGTGTTTTTCATTTCTGGGCCGAAGCCTGTGAAAATTCAGAGTACAGAAAGTCTTCGAAATACACGCTGTATTGTGGGCTGAATAATTACACATACCAGCTGCGGGGCCCTTTTTTTGATTGTCAGCGGCTCTGCAAGACATTGTTTATGCTTAAGGGTTAACGTTATAATTAAAATTCATCTGTGAAGAGTGAACAAAACCTGAAAATGTGGATTCCACACCAAGCGACGGATTAGATGTGCAGGACCCCTGACCGGAGGACTCGGCCTCCACTCACGTGACGAGGTTTGGACTTCAGGGCGAGAGATGGTGACCCGTTGCTAAAGTGCCGTTAACACGTGGCCATAGAAATGCATATTTATCAGGGGGAAACTTGAAGCCCTTTCAAAACTCCTTGACACCCAAACTCTGGAACTACGATTCTTTCTTCTTCTTTGACACCCGTGACACTTATTGCACCTGCTGCCTCATTCAGCATGGCCTCATTGTGTGGGCCCATACAGCACCTTTACACCAGGCCGCCTTGTGTATGGTTTAAGCTGTCTGTTCATGTTTAAAAAAATGTGTAGCATGCCAAAATATGCAGAATTGTACATCTCTCCAGTCTGGGGGGTGAGGGGGGTCGCCATGAGGTCACTCGTAGCTGCAGCAATGCTTACAAATCTCTTTAAATGGAGCATCATCAAACCGCAGTGCTTGCTCTCACTAAAACTAAGAAAAGAGATCACATCACTCCTGCACTAGCTGCTCTGCACTGGCTCCCAGTAAAATCAAGAATCACTTTTAAAATTCTTCTCTTAACCTACAAAGCCTTGATTGGTGATGCACCATCATATCTTAAGGAGCTTGTAGTACCATATTACCCCACTAGAGAGCTACGCTCACTAAATGCGGGACTACTTGTAGTTCCTAGAGTCTTAAAAAGTAGAATGGGAGCCAGAGCCTTTAGTTATCAAGCTCCTCTTTTATGGAACCAGCTTCCACCTTCAGTCCGGGAGGCAGACACAGTCACCTCGTTTAAGAGTCGACTTAAGACTTTCCTCTTTGACAGAGCTTATAGTTAGGGCTGAATCAGGTTCACCTGGTCCAGCCCCTTGATATGCTGCTATAGGCTTATAGCTGCCGGGGGACGTTTAGGATGCACTGAGTACCTATCTCCTCTTTTCTCTCTCCTTAAGAGACTCCGCCCACTCCTCCTCCCCACCGCCATCTGCCTGCTGGATCGTGGAGGTCTCCATCGTGGAATATGCCTACTATGAACTATTCATACACTGTCACATTCATTGAATGTATTTAAACTCTAAATCTGTCCTTCTGTACACATTACATCTATTGCACCTGTCCATCCTGGAGAGGGATCCTCCTCTGTTGCTCTCCTGCAGGTTTCTTCCCTTTTTTTTTCCCCCTGAAGGGTTATTTGGGAGTTTTTCCTGGTCCGATGTGAGGTTTTGGGGCAGGGATGTCTATGTGTACAGATTGTAAAGCACTCCGAGACAAATTTGTAATTTGTGAAATTGGGCTATACAAATAAACTGAATTGAATTGCTATTAAAGAAGCAGACGGTTACTTTGTGACATTATTGAATTCCGCCGCTGCTCCAGACATCTTTGCCAGAGTGCGTCTGACCCCCCCCCCCCCCCGTGGAGGGCAGAGAGGACTATCTCAAATGGCGCCGTAAGGTGATTGAATCCCAAATGGATGTTTCAGACAATTGGATATTTGAAATGCAGTACATGTGGTAATTAAACATTTAGTACTTTGCTCTGGGGATATTGGATGAAATACATAGTCATGGTGACGGTGGTTTCACTTTGCAGATACGCTGTCATACACCACTGGCTGAGTCTACACACCGGCTGGGTCTACTCACCGGCTGGGTCTGCTCACCGGCTGGGTCTACTCACCGGCTGGGTCTACTCACCGGCTGGGTCTACTCACCGGCTGGGTCTGCTCACCGGCTGGGTCTACTCACCGGCTGGGTCTACTCACCGGCTGGGTCTGCTCACCGGCTGGGTCTGCTCACCGGCTGGGTCTACTCACCGGCTGGGTCTACTCACCGGCTGGGTCTACTCACTGGCTGGGTCTACTCACCGGCTGGGTCTACTCACTGGCTGGCTCTACTGGGGGCCGCAACTAATCCTGCCTCTGCCTCATTCAAGTGCCCAAACTGGGGTCTCCTGAAATTTCTCTCTCACCCACTCTCCAAACAATCTCATTCCAAACGCGGAAGTCATTCAAATGAATGTTCATGAAACGGTTCTCTGCATTCTCCTTGACTGGTGATCCTCTTCAGGTGTCACCAGCTTCAGCTCTCATCACATCACCAGTCTACAACTCAACCACAGACCCGAGTACCATGCAGGACCCTGCTGGTGAGGCTCGTGTTTGATACCAGAGATGAAAGCAATCGCTTCAAGTCCTTTTTCCCCTCTTCAATATCAGTGTTGGGAACACACTTGGAATGCAGATGAGAGGAGCAGACATTGATATGTAGAGTGGAGCGTTTTGGAAATGTGCTTTGGAAGAAGTTTCGTCAACTCTGCTAAACCTGCAATAACCGCCCTTTGACCGGCAACTGTAGTTTCTAACGGCATCGCGATGTGTTCAAATGCTATAGAAACAGATCATAAAGCAGGGTATGCTTTAGGGCGGGGCTACAAGGTGATTGACAGGTTTCTATCAGAGCCGGCCACTCATCCGTGTTCAAATATGGTCACTTCTGTTCACTGGTTGCAAAAAAACAAGATGGCGACCAAAAGGCCCAAATCAAGGCTTTCAAAGGACTACGTCCACTTCTAATGTTCGTTATCTAGGAAAACCAAGTAACTACACTTCCATATTATCTTCCGCAGCACTTAACTTAGCAGATGTTAATTATTAGGCCGAGTCGGTTCCAAAACACTGACGACATAGCAGATACAACACCGAGTAATTTCTGCGGCACGCTTCAATAAATAATCCTCCTGCAGTCACCTTGCTGCTGTGACACTGCACAGAAACCCACATTCACTGCAGAGCCCCGGTTCCCAGACGCAGGTCAACAAAGACCAGGAAGAAGTTCATGAATCATTCCGACATGCAGCTTGTAAACCACGTCCAACATTTTAAAAAACAAAAGTCAAAGTGGTGTTTACGGTTCTTAAATCCAATCAATACAGCATACTCTCTTTAGTGGTTGTAAATATAAAAGACGTCTCTGCCATTTGATAATCCTTGTGGGACCGAGGCCCCCTTAAAAGCAGCTCGTTGGAAGGGTTCCAGGGCGTCCGGGGTCCAGGATCCTAATGTTCAACGTCTGCATTCAAGGTTCAGGGGAGCCGTGCAGAACCTTTCCGGTGTACTCAGAAACACAGACGTTCAATTATTACACACATCAGTCCTAACCAGCAAGTTGTTGCTTCAGAATTATCTGAACTGCTGCCAGAACGGGTTTATTACGAGCACCAACACCACTCAGAACCAGACCACAGATAGACCCTCTGGAGATGAAGCATGAAGTCATGTTATCGTCACATGTTGCAGACTCTCTCCAGTCATGTGCGTACGTCCTCAGGGGTTGGGCCAATATATCCTCTACGTCGTGCTATTGGCCATCCAGATGTTTTGGAAATGTTTGTCATTTCATTTTGCTTATTTAAAAAAGGTCTGCCTCTGAAGAAAGGAGTGCGAGATGCTGCTCAGCCGACACCGACTGGGTTTATGAAGGGAGTGTTTCGACCAAGCCGCTCAGTTGTTTTTGTTTCCGTCAAGTTTTAATGAAGCGTGAAGCGTTAACACAGCAACTAATCCCATTCATTCAGGAAGTTACATTTTTCTATTTAATAAGTGAAAAGGTGCAATCGTCTTTTTTCCTTTTACCTTCTGCAGGTTTATTTTGTTTAATTGTTAGACTAAAAGAACACCGTGGTGTCGGTGACAATTTGTCTATTTGATAATGCCTCACTCACTACTCTTAACTATCGCCGCTGCTCAGACACGGACAGAGATGTTTGTGCTTTTTTTACATTTTTTTATCGGCCATCAACATCATCAACATACTTATGTATGGCTTCAATAACACTTGAAGCCTAAATGAAGGCTCTGGGTCTGGTTAATCCCGTGAGACGGAGCTGTTGTTTTGTAGTCAAAGTCATCTTGAAAATAAAACCCTTTAAAGCAGCATTAATAACGGCTATATTAAGACTCTGGATTGTGGAAGAAATGTCCCCCGAGCTTCAAGACTCGAGTCATGAACAATAAATGAAGTGCAGAAGCCTCCAGCTCACCTGCAGCATGGCAGCAGCCAGGTACACGGACATGAAGATGGGGGTCAGGGTGGTGTGTCCTCTCTTCATCAGGTGGATGGTGTAGAGGAAGATCAGGTGACCGGGGATCACCAAAAGGATGAGCACCTGAGCAGAGCGATGATTGGCTCCTGAGGAAATAAAACAAAAAAGGGATGTTACAGGTGAATGAGAGACAAATACTGAAAGAAACTTGAGTCTCTCGATAACAAAAGAATCATCTTCAACACCACTTTACTGACCCAACACTAGTGTTCATGGTGGCTACATGGGAGGAAATCAGCACTTCCTTGATTGTATATCCAATCATAGCAAAACAAATACATCTTGTGGAAGATTAAATGTTTTGTATTGTGTGCCGCCACAACATATAAAGGAAAGTGTGTTATCCTTGTGCTAAGTCTTATGTGTGTAATTCCATAACAACATATTGCAGCTCATGTGACTTTAATTATTGAAATGACCCTCAGTTGAAAAGGGAATAATGGTCTATGTAAAGCATCCACGTGTGTAATCGTAAACATGGTACCAAGCGAGGCCTCGGCATCGTAGCCATGAGCTGGTCAGCAGCGGTACTCACCTTTACCCCAGAATGTGCGGCAGGGGTAGTAGCAGCCCTTGGCCTCGTCGGGAACCTCCCCGGGAGCGCAGTGGAAATGCAGGTGGGTGGAGAACCTGCTGGCCTGGATCGCCACCAGGTTTCCCCCGATGCCTGGAGGAGACAGGAGAGCACTCCGGGTCAGGTGAGGTCAGAGGAGAGAGGCAAGGTAAAGGCAGGTAAACATGGCTCTTCATTATCATCACTTTCAGAATCAGCTTTATTGGCCATGTATGTGTGCACATACATGGCCTGTGACTCCGGTTTCACTTAGACTGTCGGCGTACATACATGGAATTTACAAATACCAGAATATTTTTTTTTAAACATTTATAATTATATAAACCACTGGTGCTTGAACACAAAGAGTCTCCCACAACTGTGCATAGTGAGAATAAAGTGCAGTTAGTGACAGTATGGGCTTCACGATAACACCGACAGTCTTGGGGGCGGGGCGTAGCGGAGGCCGAATCTCCTCGACACAAGCCTGAATCTAGTTGGAAAAGATAAATAGCCCGGAGTTGACATCTGCCACACTGAATAAGTAGACGGCTCCCGTCTCTGCACTGTGCTAGGCCTCTAAAAATGATCGATGTGACTTGAACAAGACGTTTGGGAGCTGGAGCTTCACTGAGGAAGCATGGGGGACGCCATCTGTACCCACGAAGCACTTTACATTCACACAGTGCAGCCATCTCTCTCTCTCTCTCACAGACACACAGGCAGAAACACACACACACAGGGAGAGAGAAGAGCGAGACGTCCCTGGATTCAGAATCATAAGGAATGCATCGTTCCAATGACAGCCCCTCAATACGAGGCTGCTTTCTATGTGTACCATCAACACAAGAAGAACAAGAAGGATGTCTCAGACCCGGTTTTTCAAAATTTGTAATCCAGATCAGAATAATCCAGATAACCAAATCCCCCGGTCCTCAGCCACAGATCAACCTGATCTATGCCGGTATTTCAAAACTTTGCCGGATTGGATCAGAGTGATCCTGATACCGGCAGATTGGGATGTCCAAATCCGTCCCCGCCCCCTGGATCACAGACAGGAAACAGGAAATGGAGCGAACATTTTACCGAAAAATGGAGAAGCTGGCACTGCTATTGTCTCTAAATCTAAGTATAATCTTGGTCAGTGTTGATGCGTCCTAAGACTAGATGAAAGGCTATCATCATATTGAGTAAACAAATTACGCAACTCAGCACAAAGAAGAGCTCTGGGAAGTCAAATAAAGCCGAGTTCACGCTAATGCGCCATTGACTTCTGTGTTAAGGAGCTAACAAGCTAGTAAAAAGGCTAGCGTCTGTATGTCGCGGTCCATATTTTAATGCATTTACTCTCAAGGCATTGTGTGTAGATTTTAAAATGTGTTGTACATATCTTTTTAGGAAACAGTTTTCAACAAAAGGTATAGCAGTTAAAACCGTAATATTTGTTTTTTTACAGATGTTTGTGGAAAGAGAAGACAGCCAGTTAACACAGAGCTGCTCCAAATGGCAGAACCTTTTGAGCTTTGGCTATGAAAATTAAGTGTGAGCTGAATACATGTTAATAAATACATTTGACTGATGGACGTTGTATGTTTTTTTACTTCAGTTTTTCACTGTGTTTTTTTTTAAAGAATCGAACGTGCAAAGAAAATAAACATTGATCAAACAGCAGTGAAGCTATATCTGTATCAAACAGGGAGCTTTGGGAGCAGTTACACTTCGGCTGTTGAAACCTGTACATGTAATCTCCCTCCAATCCACCTCTGAGGTGGGATCAGGGTAATCCAGATTTTTAGGATCAAACTGATCCAGATTTCCCACTAAAGTTTTGAAATACTCAACTGCAGTGTTTAATCCGGATCAAAGACAGGATTGGATTTCCAAATCTAAATCTGAATCTTCAGGATCAGATTTGCTTTGAAAGACAGGGGGGGGGGGGGGGCAAATGACTTGTAGGTGGGAGTGGGACAAATATGAGAATACCACAAGCGGAGATTAAAGACTGTGCCCGAGTGCTGTCGGCAGAAGACGCACAATCTGATACGTGCATGTTTAGAAAGACGGATCAAAGACGACATGACACCTGAACACATCTCTGGTGTGATGCTGCAGCTAGAGGCACAACCGCAAATTAACTGCCAGACACTTCCTCCACACCTGGATTAAAACACACCAGCTACTTTCTATCTCTGGGGAAATTGCATGTATAATAATTTATTAAACAGAATTAATGGAGGCCAGTGTCTACCTCTACCTTTCGTTTAACCCGTCTTTTCTTATCGCGCTCGACACATCTCCACACACACACACACCTTTTATTTCATTTCATTCTTTTATTACAACAGGACCCACGGTGTCATTTTAATCAAGCCCAGCCACACCATGCCCCCCCCCCCCCCCCGCCTTGCCGCTTCCTCACCAGCTGAAAAAAAACCCGACGTCTCTGGCTGGCTCCCAGCCCCCCCCCCCCCGCAAACAGCTGCGCCGTGTCCGGGACGCAGAAAACCAATTAAGAGTCACAAACTTACTCCTATCTCGTTAAATGTCTTTCATTATTGACGTTTAATTAAAAGCTTATCCCTGGTTGTGGAGGTGCCGGTGAGCGGTGGGAGGTGGAAGAGGAACTGGAACAGCACCAGGTTTATGGACTGTCTCATGAGGTCACTCATCTATGCCGATGATCATGTGGAGGCTTTATGTAGTAACTTTCATTAATCAGGGGACTGTCTGCACTTCTTTGGGCTCCACATTAGTCACACCTGGAAGCTGCACTGACAAGTAGACCCGACGGTGCGTCATCCGTCTTGTGTGTAAACACTTTGTCTGAATCTCAGCTCCAACAGGGTCAAACTCTGCATAAGACAAACGGGACCAACTCCAGCAGCTTGTTGCCGTCTGCCGTGAAGAATAGAACTGGGCCGTTGGTCTGTTGTAGGACAGGATGTCCTGAAGAAAGCTCTCAACCAACCACTGCACTTGTTTTACTTCCCACCAGGATTACAGCTGAAGAGTCTTTCATTTAACGACATAGTTATGCTTCATATTTTATTTTTCTACCTGGGATATTACGTCTTAAATGATCTATTAGGAGAGATGTTTCCTTCCCAAAACCTAAATATATATAATATAATAATCTATTGGCTGACGCGGAGTACCGTGTGTTTAAAAAATCTGCAGTCATTTGTATCGTGTAAATATGACGTCACGTCTCGATTCATGACTTAATCAAAAGAAAAGCACACACACTGCATTTAAATTAGCACGCACACAACCACACACAGAAGTGCACATGCAACCTTTCTCCAGGCGTGCAGCCACAACGAAAACACATGAACACAAACTCCTAGAGGATCCATTCTGGTTCTAATCGGATGGGATTAGAGGAATCGGACTCCACAAGCTTTCATCCCGTATGTATCATTCTTCTTTAAATCGCCCAGGACTAAACGAGCTGTTGGTGCCCCCTCTGGGGCAGTCCAGCGGTTGCGATCCAAAAAGTGACACCTTGAAGCCATTGTCAGGAAGAGGGCGGAGCCAATACTGTGACTCACCGTTGATAACCGGCGTGTACACCACGATGCCAGCCAGATTTGGGTCAGACACCGTTTTGTCCAGAATGAGCCCCCCGATGCTGCAGAGCACGACACAAGTAGATGATTAACTGGTGTGTGTGTGTGTGTGTGTGTAAATTAACCTGGACTTGTATTTCTCTTTTCTAGTCTTCTGACCACTCAAAGTGCTTTAACACATTCACACACACTGATGGGAGGAGCTAAGGAGCCACCTGCACATCAGCAGTGTGGCTCAGTGTGTGTGCGTGTGAGTAAGACAGAGAGAGACAAAAGAGGGCATGGAAAGAGGAAGACGGAGGATTCTCAATGATGTCCACGGTAATTTGTGTGCTCATCTTTAAATGCCACTAAAAATGCTTCCTGCTCAGATCACGGGGACCCGAGGGTGCCTGTGCAAATTTGTTTTGAGGTGATGTAGTTATTTCCCCTTTTGAAGACTAGACAGGCACACACACACACACCTGCTGATGACCATGGCCGTGATGACCGGCTCCCATCCGGAGTACAGCAGCGTGCGGCTGGCCGGGTGCTTGGAGGAGATGACGATCCACAGAGGAGTCAGACTCATGAAGAAGGCGCAGACCAGCAACGACACGTACGGGTAGGTATCTGGAGAAGGAGAGCAAGAGCCGGCGTTAATCTTTCCTCTCCGGGTGGCGGCTTGGATTCCTTCCCAGCATGCACTGGGATAGACGGTACAGTAAACCAGCTGGGGTACGGTCCAGACACAAACATGTCCAACGCACAAACCCTGAATTAACTTGATAATTAGTTGTTAAAATTAATACATTCATTTGGGAATATTCACCTTTTAAATTATTTTAACTGACATAATAAAAAATGACATAAAACTAGATTCAGGGTTCATACACATGTTGACAAATGGATTTCCAGGACTTTAGACCAAATTTCCATAACCAAACATTTTGTGAAATCTTGGGTGTAGACATGAAAAAGTGAGAACATTTAATATTTAAACTAACAATGATAATTCCAAAGCATACATGGTATATAAACCATGTAATTTAATATGAATATAACAAATTTCCATGACTTTTTCTAAACTTTTGGGATTTTACTTTTTTCCAAGGACTTTTTCAGGCCTGGAAATAGCCATTTAAAAAGACTTTTCCAGGTTTTCCATGACCAAACAAACCCTGTAGAATTGTATTAATCAAACCTACAACTTCCGTATGATTATATGTCGGCCACAAGGCCATTTCAGATGATTGTGCTTTTTGTGAAATTAATATTTATCCCATAAAATGAATTATAACTGCTGCACGAAATTATATAATCATCGAGAGGAAGAGCGCACCAACAGAGGGAACAGAAGTTCCTCTCTAAAACTCCTCTGTTCAAACTACAAAATAGTAGTTTTTGTAGTTTTGTAGTCGAGCACTAAATGACTGGCATTAGGAAACGGGGAACCCGAGAACAGAAATGTCCCAATGTTCGGGTTGGACCTTAAATGCAGCGCTGAGAAAGACGGCGCTTTGTCCCCAGCTCGACCCACATCGACGTGGAACCTGACACCGAGGTAGCTGGCGGTCAGACGAGGGTCCACTAAAGGGTTAAACTGTTTACATGGACCTCTGACATCGGGGAGCAATGCTGGCATGAATTGTAAACATTTTAATTATTTAAAGTATTTAAACTGATGGCCATAAATTACATCTGTAACATCCTTAAACTTATCCGAGAGAACAACATTGAATGACAACGACTAGAAACCACTCCCTAATCTTTTTTTAAATTTATTTTTTTAATTTCTACTATTAAGTTCCGTTTAATAAATTATCACACAAGCAGGGATGGATTAACGAACGGGCCGACCGGGCCCAGGGGCCCATGAGCTCAGGGGGCTTTTGCACTACACATACACTATGCTGATCTGCACAACATGTTTCGCTTTACCTTTTCTTGCTTCTCAGTTACGGATTTTTGTAAATAGTTAAATTAAGAATTTAATAAATTATCTTTTGAATTCAAACCTTAACTCGGTGTGGTCTCCCTACTATGTTATTTCCACTTTGAGCCGTGTGGTTGTAACGATTACAAAAGTTATTCGTTTAATACATATAACCGAAGTCCCTGCTATCATATAATTCGCGTTATGTTGTCTGCTCAGCTCCGGTATCGTTGTTCCATACGGACTGTTTTGTTAGCGATGTTTTTTTGTTTTTTTGCAGGGGGGGGGGGGGGGCCTTGACACGTCCAGGCCCAGGGGCCCGTGGTTTCTTAATCCGTCCATGCACACAAGCTTCAATCCAGACATTTGGGCTCCGGAGCTGTTCTGCTTTTCGGCAGACTGCTGCCCGTTTATGGCTGCGTGTAATAATGTGGTGAAGAAAATAAAATACACAGAGAATGATAATGTCCTCTCTTTTTGGCAATGAGTCTCAACAGATGGATATGTGACTGGTATCTGAAATGCAGCTTAACTCAGTATCCAAGTCCATTAATTTAACTTAATACCAACTCTATCTTCCCCATTTCTACTGCTGAGCCTTTCACGAATACAGCCTGATGGTTTAAATAAACATTTCAGGCCTCCACTTGGCTCCCGCAGTGGCAACGTTTCCCCTTTTCTGCTCAGCTGGTTTCGCCTCCCAATTAGAAGCTCATATTCCAAGTCGATAATCACGCGTTTCAAATTCGGTTCAGTTGAGAGTAAACCGACCATTAGTTCATATTTAGCAGGAAAGGGTCGGCGTGGCCGAACAACAGGGCCCAGTGTCCCCAGGACTGACACGGCCAGACGATCCCGCCTTGGAAATATGAAGTCCGAGGTGTGTTGAACACATTTAACTCAAACTCACTGAACTGCTCCTTTCACTGTGGTGTGGTCGTCTGTGTCACACACTTAGTCTTTTTCCAGAGGGAACGGTTCAGGTGTTTGCCGGATTGAGTGACACGTGGTGGGAAGACAAAAGGGAGGCTCTGTTCTGCAGGAGAGCAGGAGGAGAGGCAAGAGGGCCCCCTGCTGGCAGACAGAGGGAAGTGACAAACGCTTCTAACAGGACACGGACCAAATTCAGTGGTTTTTTGTTGTGTTGCTTCAATCCAAAAACGAATCATAACCGGAGACCACCGTCGCATGCATGCATGTGCGATGTATGGACAAGTGGAACTAGAAGGGGGGCGGCAGTAGCTCAGTGGGGTAAGGGGGTCGTCCTGCAATCCCAAGGTTGTCGGTTCGATCCCTGCTCTCCCCATTAGTTGCAAGTCGAAGTGTCCTTGAGCAAGGCACTGAACCCCCAGTTGCTTCCCGGGCACATCACTGCAGCCCACTGCTCCTTAATAACTAAGGATGGGTTAAATGCAGAGAACACATTTCGTTGCATGTGTACCTGTACTCTGTGCAATAGATTGAATCCAATCCAATCCAAAAGAAGGATCCCTCAGGTAACTCTGAGGTTGCGTTCACTCTGGTGACTTTTACACAACTCGTTGCTTTACGGCGGTCGGGTTAATGTTCACATGGACTCTGTTCAGCTGGTTTTACTCTCATGCCCTTGTTATGTCCATCGATTTGCTTGTGGATCTAATTATTTTAAGTATTTGTACTTGTGATGTGCATATAGAGTTTATATTAAAAGCTTTGGAAGTGCATCGATCCCCATCTGTGGTACTTCTTGTACAACAATGTTTATGTGATAAACTCAATAAAAAGGTAATGAGGGCCTTTCTTTTCCGCCTGCATCTCTGCAAACTGTTGGTTGGTTGGTTTAAGTCTCACCCCGGACGCAAACTGTTAGCCCCGCCCCTTAGGGGAGGAGGCTGCGGTCTATCAGAACCAAGACCTCACGCCACGAGAACCGTTTCTTTCCAGCTGCAGTCGGGTTCATTAACAAAGACCGGGACCCCCACCAACTGACCCCCACAGCCCCAGAACAGTTTCAAACACCCTTGCTCATCTTTCCATCTCTGATATACACGGGTCACTTTTATAATGTATACTTGTTTTAATATATACTTGTTTTATATTGCATGTTTATTGTTTCTATTATATTTGAATTGTTTATATGTTTATTGTAATGCATTTTTTACCAAATTTAATTCCTCGTATGTTTAATGTACTTGTCAAATAAACGTAAATACATACATATATACAGATGGCAGCAGCTCATCACCTACCCAGGCACTTGTAGAGGCCTTGGCTTATCCAGGCCAGGATCGCCAGGGTTATGAGGTCACCAAAACTGGCGGCGATGGGTGTGGCTACATTGTCTGGGTTGATGCCCGTCTTCTTGGAACCCACGATGACACCCACCATGATGAAACCTGACACACACACACAAACAAAAGAAAAGAGTGATCTCCACATTACTGGTGACTTTCAGATGCAATTAAACAACCAGTGAGAGAGTGTGAGTGTGAGTGTGTGTACCCTGCAGCATGGAGGCTATGAAGGCCGTGGCCACGCTGCTGGAGCAGAGCAGCATCGCGTGGCTCATCTGGAACTTCCCTTCCGGGATCCAACCGAGAACCACGGCGGCCACGGCGGCCAGGAAGCCCACCACGGTGGCCTGGACCTGGGAGGAGACACGGGGGGTGCGGGGTATGGAGGACTCAAAATGACTTAAGTATAAATAAATAAATGCATGAATAAATATAGGAATGAATAAATGTTTAAATAAATGTTTAAATAAATGTATAAATAAATGCTTAAATAAATGTATAAATAAATAAATACAGGAATGAATAAATATAAGTTATAAATCAACAGGACATCATTAAATAAATATATTTCTACATCTCTTCATTTATTTATTTCTCTATTTATGTGTCCACACGTATTTCTTCATTTATTTATGTGTGACATTTACGTGTCCGTATATTCAAATGAGCTGGGGCGGTCCGAACCTCTGTCTAAAGCATGATTGGTCACAGGAGTGTGATGCACCTGGTGTGTTGTGCTCTACTACTTCTGCCTGGCACATGAAGCTGAAGTTGGCTCGCTCAGCTAACCGTTAGCAGAAGTTAGCCTAGACAGCTTTTTCACTTAAGCCGTTTATCAATTCCAAGTGCACTGAGTAGACTCGTGTTCTTTTGGAGTCTGGTCTTGGGAGTCCAGACTCTCGAGGACGCAGGACGGTCTTTCTGGTCTTGTGACGTCACCACATCAACTGTTCTTGCTCATGAATTTACTCCAATTATTCACTGTAAAATACTTTACAGTGGAGTAGAATGTGTTGCGGTGTTCACTGTTGTTTGGCGTAGGCTACGAATAACAAACAACGTCTCGTAGCTTTCCTGACCCAGGGTCGCTACAATATGAAGTTATGAATCTTAACCCTCAGTCAAATTGACGTAACGTTATCTTTTAGTAAATAATAAACTCGTTGTGCTCTTTAGATCCTCCAAAACCTAATTAATCTCATGTTTAGCCGCTACGGAGACGTCAGAGCCAGCGGAGCATTTCAAAAAGTCCTGCCGAGATCAGGCTGCTCTCGGCGGCCACACTGAGGGCCTGGAGCTCAGTGGTCCCGCGAGCAGAACCTCAAATCTCCATCACATATCCTTATTAGGCTGAATCTCGATAAACCGACCACAGATTTGATGCTTAAACTACTAACTTCTCGGCTGAAAACATCCTTAAATTACATTCCGTGACTCAACAACAGTAGTATTTAGAATGTACAGACAATAATGCATAATAAACGCTGTTTGTCTACAGGTCCAAGTGCTAGGGATCGATTGCTTCTGTCTTGCTCCCTGACTTGACCAATCCTGTTCAACAATGAGGTTCGGACCGCCCCAGCTCATTTGAATATACGGACATGTAAATGTCACACATAAATAAATGAAGAAATACGTGTGGACACATAAATAGAGATATAAATAAATGAAAAAATACAGAAATGTAGAATTACATTTATTTAATAATGTCCTGTTGAGTTATAACTTATATTTATTAATTTCTGTATTTATACATTTATTTAAGCATTTATTTATTTATTCCTGTATTTATTTATTTATACATTTATTTAAGCATTTATTTATTTATTCTTGTATTTATTCATGCATTTATTTATTTATTTATACTCAAGTCATTTTAAGTCCTCCATGGGGGGGGGGGGGGTTACTGCTGTGGCATTGCTACGTGTGTGAAAAGACACCCAAACAGTGCTTACAGGATCAGCAGGAGGGTTATTACTCATGCGGGGTCAAGTTCCACGTAAACATTAAGGTGAAATACTGTAACTAATTATATGTCTAGGTCCATTACATAAGACCTTCCTGCTGACGTGTTGCTGCTGCTGCGTTCAAACAGCTGTGTGTATTTCTGTGTGTGGAGATGATTAACAGACAACATACTCTTAGTACAGAGATATCAATACAACAGGATCCAACTGATTACCAGTTACTCATAATGGCTTTACAGAATTCATTTTTTGCGGCCAATTAAGGTCCCGAGTTTGAAAAGGAAAACGAAAATTGTTTCCTTATAGCTGCAGGTGCATGAAGATAAACAGGGTTCATACACATGTTAACCAAGGGATTTCCAGGACTTTAAACCAAATTCCCATGACCATGTACTTTTCCATATGAAGCCAAGCATGGTTAAAGCTACACTTCCCTGGCATAGTGGATTATGCCGACGGCTTCCCTGAGCTACTGTTGCTATGGCCACCAAACTTTTCAGTTAAGGTGTGTTCGCTCTCCGCACAAAAAAAAAAAAAGACTTGCCGAGTATGCCGGCTTATATTTTGAGTATCTTTCTTTTTAAAACATATTAATTATTTCAAACTCAGCGCACATGTGAATAAAATATTTTTTCAAGGATTTTTCCCTGGAAATAACCATTTAAAAATTCCATGACTTTTCCAGGTTTTCCTTGACAGTACGACCCCTGTTGGAGCTTCAAATGGGAGCCGTTACCTGCTTCAGCGCCAGGTTGCCGATGATTAGATTCCACTTCTCGATGGGGGAATCCATCTTGCCCACATTCACCTGTGTGGGGAACCAGCAGAGTTTTTTTTTTTTAAAGAAGCAAAAAGGGAAAAACAAATAATATTTCTATGAATGCCTTTAAATAGGGTTAGAGCCCCTTCATGACCTGCAACCTCTGGAGCCCCGTTACCCATAATGCACCAGATCATCAGGACCTTAAAGGGAATACAAACAGACTGTAATAGTCAGGGAATGCCGACACTGTGGAGCGTCCTTATGCAAGAGCAGGACTACATTACTGGAGTGTGTCTTTTTGTTTTGCAGCTTTCCCACATATATCGAGCTGTGTTTTGTTCTCAATATGCATACACATGCCCTTAAGACTGTACAGGTTTCATCCTTTTTTCAGTTTTTTCCCTGTGGAATATTTCTTCAGACAAGTACCCCCTAACTAGCCATTTTTGGTTAAATACACAGCCCTGTGCCATCAGTGTCCGATTTAATATAGAATATACAGTGGGTACGGAAAGTATTCAGATCCCTTTAAACGTTTCACTCTTTGTTTCATTGCAGCCATTTGCTAAAAATCTAAAAACTCAGCACCCCATTTTGACAGAAAAATAAAGAAATGTAGAAATTTATTTAAAAAGAAAAACTGAAATATCACATGGTCATGATTTTTTTTATTTTTATGGATGATAATTTTAAATATATTTGTTTACAAATCTCACGTACCCCCATTTGAAAACCACTGCCTGATACTGTAAAGTTGTCATCCCTTTTCACTAAAAATATTTCCATCGCTCTGTGAATCATAGCAGAGTTGTTTTTTGGAAGAACGTGAACACGAAGACAAATGAGGTTTTCTTTTTTTAAGACACCGCTGAGGAGTTATGAGCGCCAGCTAGGAATGCGCGATATAAACGATATACGATATAAACGATAAAAAATGGCCTACGATAGAGATCTTAGTTATATTGCTCTATCGCGATATTGCATGTTTGACGCGATCTATCCATGACCCGCGAAATATAAAGTGCCACGAGTGTCACGATGTGTACAGGATGTGGACCCAGCGGATGTGGACCCAGCGGGACGGGCGGTGATCGCGGGAGGCGCGAGGCAGGAACGGGTAGGCACTAGGCAGACGGATGATCGGCTGGCTGCTGACGGAACGAGTAATCCTCTGGCGGGTGTACATTACGTATAACAATAATGCATGTGACAATAGTACAATGATCCCACAACTCGTGGGTGTCAAGCTGGGGTTCTTATAGTCCCGTTGATTTGTGATTGCTTGCTGGCGTGTGCGCCGCGCGGCAGCGGAGTCCGAAGCCACGCCCCCCACCGCGTCAAGCCCGGTGACACGGTCGCGACCGTGACAACGAGCTGCAACCGTCTGCAACGCATCCCGGCCACAAGTGCTCCTTCTGAAAGGGCATTTAGCATTGGTGGTAACATAGTTACATGCCATCGGTCTCTGTTGAAGCCAGAGACTGTGGACAAGCTTGTGTTCCTGGCGAATAATCTTTAGACCTGTAACAACTGAAAAACGGTGTAAACACACAATCTCAGTGAGTTCCCATTCCTAAGATTTGTTGTTTTTCTGTTCTTTGCATCTTTTTTTTACCTACATTTGGTGCGTTCTGCACGGTTTTTGCACTTTTTACTGTCTATGGCACTACTGTTAAGAAATTTTATACTTGAAAGTAAACATGTTCTTTAGTTGACATATATGTCCCTTATACTGGAAGTGTATTCTTTATTCAAAAAATGTATTATACTAATTTCATGTTCATTTCAAAATTGTATGTGTGCACAATAAATGTTCTCAAAACGACATACTAAGTTTCTTTCTTCTTTTGTTTTATACATTTAGCAGTTTGGCTTTCCTTAGAGTCTATGTAACCTGTTCTGAAATGGTTCTATTATGATTTACAGTATATATCGTGATATATATCAGTATCGCAATAGCTGCAATGTATATCGCAATATGGATTTTAGGCCATATCGCCCATCCCTAGCGCCAGCTGTCCGTGTTGACTCAGCACAGAGTCAAGGTGGAGCCTGTGTGCCGAAGGGAGAGCACGAAAGACAACAAACAAAGAGAGGCTTCTTCTAGCTGCTGCTCCTCCTGTAGAGTTCAAGACATCACAGACACGAGTCATTCACACAGGTTTATGACACACTTTTTAAGTCTGTTTGTCCACTGTTTGCTCTGGGAGGGATTCGTTTGGCTTTCTTGGCTGCTTGGTGTTCCCGGATCCCACCCCTCCCCTCCACAGGAAACCACCCCCATACTCTGCTGCGTCAGCAGATTCCTCCACCAGCTCCGAATCCGCACTAAAATCCAACCAAGATGTCACACAAATAATTGTTACATGGATTTCTCTGAAGAGATTAGAACAGTAACCCAGGTGGGCCGCGAGCCTCCATCTCACCTGACCGAGTAGAAGGCGTAACAGACTAGACGCAGAGAGACTGAGTCTGTGGACATGAGACACCACCACAAATAAAATGATGCAATGCCAACAAACAAACACACGATGACGTCACGCATCTAGTTGTGAGGCTGGCTGGGACCACAGACTGGCGATAAGAGGGTGGTGGACATTGGTTTGTGGACTTATGTTATGAAGCCTCGAGTTCGGCCGTCTCTGATTATTGCATCCTGAAGTTACCATATTAGAGAAGTCGTCTCTGGTAGTGATAGCAACCTGTCTATCACAGAAGCCCCGCCCTAAAGCGTTGCATATTCAACGCTTTAACACAGTGGTCCCCAAACTACGGCCCGCGGGCCGCATCCGGCCCGCCTCCACATTTGGACCGGCCCCCTGAACAATACCAGAGACGCGTTCCGATTTATTATTTTTTTCACCTGGCCCGCTGCCGTTGAGATTGCAGTGAGACGCGGAGAAAATGTGAAGTGGTGCTCTTCGCAATAAAACATCTTTGATGGGACGTGTCGCGTCTCGGCCAATCAGCGTTCAGATGTCCACAGCGTTTGGGAAGTTAGGTTAGCTTGAATGTTAGTCCGCTACATCTGCTTGCACGGTGTAGCGATGCTAACGAAGTACCCTTACGTTAAAAACGATGTGATTTAGCATATTTTTTGTATCGATACTTCATTAAAAGAGCGATCAGAGCGCACGCGCTGCTCCTCTCCGTTAAATGCTGTCTGCGCGCGCATCGCTCAGCCGTGATGCGCGCGCACAGGTGAGCACTCTCTCACAAGCACCCCCCCCCCCCCCAGCAGACAAGGGAAACGTTATGTGGCCCTCTCAGGAAAAAGTTTGAGGACCCCTGCTTTAACACAAGAAGCATAGACTTCGATACAACCAGAGGAGTCGCCCCCTGGTGGTCAGGAGAGTGAATGCAGCTTTTAAAAAAGGCACTTAAGCATCGGCTCCACTCAGCAGAAGCAGAGGTGACCGTCTGGCTTGAACACAATAACATAAATAAACAAACTATGAATTTTCTGTCAACTCGGCTGTGGCGAAAAAAGTTCTGTCGGAAAACGTAACATGTCGGCGACGGTGAGGAAACGGGACGGCCACGCTTCAGGAGGTGGAGCCAGATAAAACAGTCTCAGCAGAAATATAGACGAGATGTCTGTTCTTCAGTAACGCAGGTGTGTGTGTGTGTGCGTGTGTGTGTGTGTGTGTCTCTCCCCCTCACCGCTGTGGACAGCCTGGAGGCCAGAGTCATCTCCAGGTTTCCCTTGAGGCCGAGCAGAGCAGGAACCAGAATAAAGATCTCCGTGATGTACCGGAACGCATCCCAGTGCTGCGGGCGACATGTTCAACCCTTAAACACTCACACGTTTGACATTCAAATTCAAACACTATCCTTTCGATAAGGATGAAGTCCTTCATTTGCATGTACACCAATGAACCCAGTGGACCATAATGCAACAGAGTCAAAGGAGGAGTGGAAAATCCTGACAGAAGTTCAATAAAAAAAGAAATATGGATTAGCTGCCATCTTGTTGTGAAAAGGAATACAGATTTTGTTCCTGGTGGGAAAAGACCACAACGGACACATCCGTCAATCAGGACAAAAACATCTTCTGAACTAATCATTTAATATTAACATCCTCTTAAACAAGAAAACATTGATGAAGTCAAAATAGTTTTTGAAGGCCAAAAATACCTGCTGGACAAAATAAAAAATAATCACAGTTCTAAATCCACTTCCTAGCTTTTAAGATGCTACTAAATAGAACGTAAAGGAGAGTTCAGATGTTTAGAAGTGTCGTTGTACGAGTCAGTGTTTTACTACAGAAGATGGAGTTTAGTGTTATTCTGTGGTCGTATTTTAGACACCTAAAAGAATGAAGTAAACATTGTATTTAGAATATTTTCAACTCTTTACTTCTATGAAGCTGTTATATCTGTCCTCTTCAAACCCATTGCCTAAAACATTTTACATGACAGAACACTGGAGCTTCTGGTGAACCTCTCCTCTTCCGGTTACTTTGTCAGTGTTATGGTGAAGTCACCACAGTTCCTCATACAGAAAGGTAAAGAGGTGGAACTATTCTCAATAAAGTCTCCACTTAAACCCATACAGATGATTTTATTTTTTATTTAGGGAGGCCTTCTTAGGGAGACTGTTTGACATCTAGCAGTACTATAGAGTTATGTTTTTAGGAGCACGGTTTTGTGAATATTGCACACAAAGACGCACACGTAGACACGTGCTACACATTCGTGCCACACTATTCCTCTGAATGTGAGCGTTGAACATGAACGCTTTAATTCCTCTTTTTTTTATAGTTTGTAAAATCATGCATCGTTTACGTAAACAATACATGATTTTACATACTACAGTGTTTCCCCTAGGTTTACAGCTTCAGGGGCGCGGGACTAGTGCCTCTGCTAGCCATGTTGGTGCCCTAAGCTTAACTCCTTCACGATGCCCCCCCTAAGATAGAAAAGGGACCCACGGCGAGCGGTGTCGACGGGGGGTGGGGGGTGGGGGGACTTCAATAGGAGGTAGACGATCAATAGAGAAAATTACAGGGTGGCGGGCGGAGATTGCAGGGTGGCGGGGCGCCACCCTGTTATAATGGTAGGGGAAACACTGCACTATAAAATAATTTTAAAAAGAGGAAGTAAGTGCATTTCACGTGTTTGCTCGACCTCAGTTTTTTTCTGTTTGAACGCCACGGGGCAGCTGTCATTTATTTGTTTTAGAGCCAGTCGCTCATGGCCAGCTGTGTTAGCACAGCGATCCTTGAGATTATAGTCCTGCTTGATTTCAAGAGGTCTATTGGAGTAAAATCAAGAGGACAGAGGTTATGGTGTTACTATGAAAAGCTTCAGGCGTAATTCAAGTTGTTGTGTCGATACAAATTTAGACTGCCGCTGACTTATAAAGCGGCAAAAACATTTTATTGCAATACTTTCATCATTGGGCCAAAGGCTCAATCCAATTTATTAATTTCTGTTTATTGTTGGTGGTAAAAAGGGACAACTGATTGCTGATTGATCAGGTTCATGTTGTCCCTTCAGACTTTGTTCTGACACCATGCATCTCACTGATTACTTCACTGAGTAAAGTGTTATCAGAACTGATGGAAACAATGGCCCCAACTATGAAAACTAGACCCGGTAAGCAATGAACTGGAATTAGCCTCTAAAGCCACCCATGCTCCAGTTCTCTACGGTGCCAGCTGTGCTTTGGACAATAGTTGCATTGTGGGTCAGCTTACCTGCACAATATCCAGCACCATTCCCGCTGATACAGTTCCAAATCCAGCCAGCAAGAAAGGCAGCAAGATCTGCAGCGCCATGGCCAACAGCGACTCCTTCGGCATGTTCTGCACGGCCGATCGGGGCCCTTCCTCCTCGTCCACGTCCTCCTCCTCCTCCTTCTCCTCATCTGCGTCCTCCGCGGAGAGTCTCCTCTCGGCCAGCATGGGCTCCGTTTCGGAGTAGCCTCCATCCCCACAGTCGGACAAAGTCACAGAGGAGCGAGAGTCCCGGTCCAGGAGCCGTCGGCTTTCCACGAGCGACGTCTCTGCTCTGTAGCCTTTCTGGAGCGAGGCGGCCTCTGGTTTGGCTCCGAGGTCCACCATGGACAGCCTCTCCTCCTGCAGCTTGGTGTAACCGGTAGGAACCATGGTCTGGAATAGAGAAGCGATCCGCCCGGAGGAAACAGGTGTCAGAGAGAGAGCACTCCATCCTCCGCCTGCTCCGCTCATACGCACCGTCAGGCTAGAGCCCAGGGAATCCCCGATGGCTCCTCTCAGACTCTGGACACTCATGGTGTGGCACGAGGCCGCAGCATCTCATCTTCTGTCAACCAGCGTGAGAGCAGTGTAAAAAAAACACGACAGACTGTTCAAGGGGTTCAGACGGGCTCAGGTGCACCATCCATGTTGGAAAATGGCTTTAGAGACGGAGAGGCCTTGAGGGAAATACACAAAGACAGAGGGAGTATAGTAGAGAACATGGAAATGCGGCATGAGGCAATGTTTAAGATGATATTACGCCGAGATAGAACAGCTGCATCACTCCTTGGGGAGTGGAACAAAAAACATATTATTCAGTAATCAGATAGGCGAGCTCTAAATGTTGAGCAGCTGTTTTCATGTGGATTACAGAGCAGCAGTAAAGAAGTACATGCAACTTCTACACCAACATCAGGAGTTTAAATTAAAAGAGTAGCTACAGGATATTTGTATCTTTAAAAAAGAAATACATTTTTAAGATATGTTGTTTGTCTCCTGATCGTCTTTCCACATCTCACACCTGCTCACCAGAGTGCATCTCTCTGGATGTTGTGAAGGTGGAGAGTGTAAAAAATCAGTTGAAAGCTGGTCAGCACTGTACTCATTCAGCAAAATTATTATGTCTCGTATTAGTTACTTTTAATAGTATGTATTACTTACTTTTAATGTGCTGTACTGTAGCTTCGCATTGTGTGTATTGTGAGTTGTTCTTACCACATATACTGTTGTAGTGTGTCTGATCCTGTACTGTTTGTTATTGTATTGTTTGTTATTATTGTTTTATGTTTGTTATTGTTTTATGTTTACTATAGTCTGTCAAGAGACTACAGATGCAAATTAGCTGTAGCTACAATCTGGTAGAGGGCATCAAATGGTGACATTAATGTTTTAACTGTACATGGTCCCTTTTTAAATAAAGATAATAATAATAATTAAAAACATCAGAACAGTAATGTTCATCACCATCAGTACCGAAAAGAGTTTATAGTAGAAGAAACAAAATAATGCGTTTTGAAATAAGTGATACATCTTGTAGTATCTGTTTCAGAGAGCAGCAAATATGCCATGAAAACAAGCAAAGTAGCATTTAAATTGGTTGTGTCGGTTGGTCTGTCCGTGATGATGCGGTCCCGAGTATTTAGTTTGTACCTTTTCATATGCAGTCTTGAGACCTTTTACATATTACCTGTATGTCTCGCTATCGGGAGCTTCTCTACGTTTAACGCGATATGGCGGCAACTGTATGACAATATTTATAAAACCGGAAATATAATTGAACGCAAGAAATGCTCGTGTATGCTAGCTAACACGGTGCTATGTGAGCTAGCCAAACCAAAACAGAAGGAAGCGCGACTCCCCGACTCATGTCTGTATTAACCGGGAGACAGCGGCGGTCAACAGTAGCTAGTAAAAGTAAAAATAGCAAACTACTTATTCTGGTCGTCAACGTATATCAAGCTATTTTCCACCCATCACTTACCTTTCTGGACCGGTGGCGTTTCCTCCAGAAGAAGAGATGGGAGTCTTCTTTCATGTGTCAGGCAGAGAGCCGCGTCAGAGCGAAAAAAGTGCCACCAAAGCTCGTCTATGTTAAAGAAGATGAGCTACTCCGCTATGAAAAATAGTGGGCGTAAAATCCACCGGCGCATTAAAGTGTTGAGACGTACCGTTACATGCGTTTGAAACACTAGGCTTGAAGCTTTACAATAAAAATGGCATGATTTGCACAAAAACATATTTGTCCTCTTCTATAGTAAATATTGATTGTATTCACTTTATTTTCTTGGTGGCCATGTATATAGTGACGGTGATGATGTGAAACATTACCACATTACTGGGTCCACTCCGTCCGACAGTCAGAGTGGGACTCTTGCTCAACCGACGAGCTTTACATTCAGAACAAAACGTGCAGTACACAGATGTTTTGATTATTTCTGATTTGTTGGGATTTGTTGTCAATCTTTTAAAATGATCATACAGCTTATGGGGTCGTTACATTTCAGATAGTTTCCACCAAAATTAAGAGTTCTAACGACGTATTACTAGTGTAGGTTTATTAGCTTTCATATTCATTGTGCACTTTTTAACAGCCAACTTCTCCGTCTCGTTTCTCGAAGTCTTCCGAAGCACCAGGGGGCGCTATGTAAGGCATTGGTTCAGAATATTCCACCGTCACCCGGAAGTTGACGTCACTGGAAACACATGCTGATAATAGAGACCCTGGTCGTGTCGCCTCTAAAATGGATTTAAATATCAAGAAAACGAGTTCACGGGCTCTGCTGTCATGCGGGAACGGAGAAGGTTTGGACGCTTTTTATTAGCGGAAGAAAAAACAGTTTGACTGAGAGAAGCTACGATAGCTTCACATGTGAGCTCATGTTAGCTTACACTGCAGCACGCAGCGCACTGATTTAATTATTGATGAAGTAATGAGTTTCAAACCTTATCTAATCTAAGTCTGACTCGATATTATTTAATATGTTTTAGCCGGTACTGGAAATGACACACTCAATATTCCCAAGGGTCTGAAATCATATTTACTCGTTACCAAGGGATATTGTTCATTAACACATGTCCATTAACAATAGGATATCCGACATTGTTATGGCTTGCAACATGTTTTAATATGACTCTCAGCAACGTCCGGTACACTATATTATTAATGTCAAAAACAGAGACCCAAGATATTAATATGGATCTTCTTTTCTGATTTATGTTTGGACAGATCAGATTGATGTGAACTCCTCACGTCAAACACAAATAAGCAGTTTTTAATGACAACTTGCCAATAAGTGTATTGAATCATAGCATGATCCGATCTGAAAGGGATTAAACCACTTGTATTTGAAAGCTCAATGTACAATATTGATTTTTTTTCGTGACATGATCCAGCTCTAATCTACACACAGGGTGTCCTTTGCATTGTGACCCATACATGTCAGATAATTCAATTCAGTTTATTTTGTATAGCCCATTCTCACAAATTACAAATTTGCCTCCGAGTGCTTTACAATCTGTACATGTAGACTTCCCTGTCCCAGAACCTCACATTGGATAAGGGAAAACTCCCAAACAACTCTTCACGGGGGAAAAAGGGAAGAAACCTTCAGGAGAGCAACAGAGGAGGATCCCTCTCCAAGATGGACAGGTGCAATAGATGTAATGTGTCCATAAGGACAGATTTAGAGTTAAAACGGATTCAATGAATATGACGGAGTGTATGATTAGTTGATGCATCACAGCTAGTATTTTTACTTATATCCCAGTGTTGAGACATGGGCTCCGTTATGACAATGTTATTACAATGTTATTACAAAGTGAGCGTTGTTTGTCTTGCTGCCAGGTCTCAGTGAGAAGCTTCTCCTCAAGCCAAAGGCGGCCACAGCCCTGCAGACCGAGAGAGTCCCGAGAAGCAGCGGTGAGACTAGACGCCACTTCCCTTCATGCTCACTATGAGTTCCAAGGCTCTTTTTTTTTAAAGGGGTTGCATGACAAAATGTATATGGTAGTCCCAATTTGCTAGAGGAAACAAAACAACTATATTATATGGTGACGGGTGAGTTAATAAGTCACAGCCAGAGGAAAGATGAGCGGTTCTGCAGCTGATACTTGTGACTTTCCAGACGGAAGCAGGAGAACAGCTTGTGGCTGTAATGGGTTTTGTCCTTTAATAACCTTCAGCTCTTCTCAGCCTCTTCTTCTCCAACATTACTGATGATGAGGATGGAGATGTGTGAGGACCATGTCAGGTTATTAATGATTCTGATTCCTAGGGACTTAAAGCTGTTAACCATTGGTGTAGACAGGCGTGTGCCTCCTTTTTTTTCTTAAAATCAACAATCGGCTGACATCGGGGAAATTATGCAGGATTAACGAATGCAGCTGTACAAACAGATTTTTTTGGCTTGCGACTAGCGTTGCACAATATTGAATTTCCGCAGAGATTTTTCCATTTTTTTACTTGTTTAATTATAAATGTAACACCCTTTCTTTAAAAGAAATCCCTGCATACAACCTACCAAACACCTCTTGAGCCAAGGGTGTGATAATATGTGTATTTATGTTGTTGTTGTGCTTCAGTGTTGGAGCGGCTGCAGAGCTTCCTGCCTCAGATGGCCGAGGCCAACGAGAAGCTGAAGCAGCAGATGGCCGACGCCCCCGCCGGGCACTTTGACATTGAGAGCGTCGAGGGGGAAGAGCGGGTGATAGAGATGGTGAGCGTCTGTCAGAAAGCCCCAGATATGAACGTTAAACGTCCTGACGTCTTGTGTCATAATATGTGATGTCTCCCTCTTGTCCTGTAGGACCTGGCGCTGGTGGAGCTCAGCGGGTCTGAGGCCGAAGAGGAGACTTCGGACTCCGAGGAAGAATCGGACTCCGGCGAGGTCACGGAGCAGAACCTCATATTACCCGGAGACAAGGGCAAAAAGAAAGCCAACATCCAGGTTCTCCATCAGCAGGCCGAGTAGAAAGGGCGGCCGGCTGCTCGGACTTCTGCGTGACGCAGACTAAACTGACCCAAACATCCGCCTCGGGCGAGGAGGGAGTTACTTCACGGACACAGAGGAGACTCGGGTCTTCCCCCGTAGGAACAAACTGTACATATCATTTTGTAAGTTTAAAGAAGTGCCTTTGAAGCCAGAACCGATCGCCTCTCATTGAACTTGACGTGTTCAGATCACTGTGGTTCGCCTCCTTTGTTGGCGTCTGCTTTGCTTGAGGACCAGTTGGTGCTCTTCTGGAAGAGGACGGGCGATCATAAAAGGGGCGTGATCATAAAATGCCTCCTCTCTGCACCTCCCCGTCACGTTCACATGGAAAGATTCCTCTAACATAAGAATTCAAAACCATGTGGTGTGGTTGGGCAGAACACTTTTATCCATTATGTTGTAAACTGTTTTGGGTTTGTACACAGGATGGCTCCTCACAAAACAAGAATAACAGCAGTGATTTTTGCTATTTGTGCCTCTTTAAAATGTATTTAAAATATTTTGTTTAAAAAAAAAAAAAGTGTCATTTTGGGGTTCAACTTTAAGTCCTTTTGGGAGTTCAGGTGACTGAATAAGCTGTTTGTATTTAATACCCAACAGTCGGAAGTACACGTATCAGATGGCATAAAACAACTGACGTATCAAACGGGACTAAAGACACAAAGTTACTTTCTAGTTAAGTCCTCTATCGTTTGCGTTATATTTGGATTGTACAAGTAACATAACCTCCACAGGATAGAAATAATGTTATGTTAAAAAAAAATCCATATATATTTGACTAGATTCAAAATCAAATTTTTTGAAATATATATACACATATACATATACAGGGGTGCACATAACTTTTTCAGTGAGTTACTCAGGTGAGTACCGGGAGATGGTGTTTGGTACTCACTCCATATGTAGCGTCAGCTTTTGTGACGTCCACCTACGGAGGGGGGGGGTGTGGGGGTGTGCTAGTGAGAGTGTGCTCACCTGTGCGCGCGCATCACGGTTGAGCGATGCGCGCGCCGGCATCGGAGCTCTGTGGCGCGCGAGACGGAGAGCCGAGAAGAGTTAACGCGACACGTAGACAGAATGACATGCTGCTGTGTAGAGACCAGTGGCGTCCCTAGGCTACGGATGTTTTTTAATTAGCCCCGAATGTTAGAAAAACTCACTAGTTTGCTGCTCCTTCTTCTGAAATACCTCCTGACTCTACCAACACAGCTCAGGGGTTTTCGGGAGGCCTTTTGCAGCTGCCCTTTTAATTCCCTGGCCACTGCCTTCCCGAACGACACGGCGGCGGCCCGGAGAAGCTTCGCCGATCCAAACTCTCGACAGAGCTTGGTGAAGACGGTCCTGTGGAGGTTTCCAACAGTCTGGGGGAGAGGGAAACATGTTCCTCCAAAAGTCCTCTCCAGATTCTTGAAAGCTCCAACAAAGTCCAAGTCCAGTAACGATGTCTTTGTGGAGTGGGCGAGGTGGTCCAGCAACTTACTCAGGAACACATGGAAAAAGATCTCTCCCCTGAATGGACTCACTTGTGTCAGAGAGCTTTCGGTTACCTCGGTGTGTTACTAATACACTTCTCATTGGAATTAGACCGTAAAGGAATTCATGTCTACGCTCTGAAAAGCTGTTTGCGATCACATTGACTCGTACATCCGTGCATATTAGGAGCTAATGGTGAAAATACAGCTGTTAAACAATTTTAAGGTACATTTAGATGGTCTAACCTCTTTTAAAAATGCCATCAGGTACTTTAAGCGTTGGTAGTTTCTCCGTAGTTTCCTGGTGTATATGTGAAGCTCTGCTCACTGCTGTTGATGACTAGAATGTAGAATGTAGAACAACTGGAGGACCAGAATGTCCATTCCTTCTAAATGAGGAACATTCTGTTTACGTGTACATCACCATTGCTCCCTGTAGGCTATGCTCGGGTTGGTTGGACTGCATTGTCCGTCCGTAGACTAAATCATTGGCATGTCTTTATTTATAAGGCCATTCTGAATGTACATCCATCTTATCTATGCATCACTACAGCGGCGGCGATACCAGCGGCAGCACTACTAGCGCAGCGCTACCTACTGCTGCCCTCGGTCCATGTAGATCATACTGCAAACATACGAGAAGTTTAATCAAAATCCACGAGAGAAGCTAACGTCTGCTGGCCATCTCTGCGAAAGTTAGCTAGCGTGCTAGCTTAGCTAAACCGTAAGCTTTTAGCACCAGATTCAAGGTTACGATGGCTCCACTCAACTCCATCCGTCTGTGCCAACTGCTCCCGCCTGGCTGATGAAATGACAGAGCTGGAGGGGAAAATCACCCCGCTGTACCAGATCAATAAAGCTGAGCATGTTTATGGTTCTGATCATCTTCGCATCAACACAAGCCGACGCAACCTGTGCTCAAATGCCTGATACCACTGCACCTTGACCTTGTCCCACTGCCATGGCCGCTGGGACTGCCTTGACACCTGACTCGAGTCCAGTGTTGCTACTCGCTGTCCGGCTGCTGATGCTCCTCCAGTCACCGCCCACAGGGATTCCTGGATACATCTCGGGCTAGGCCTGAAACCTTGGTCAGCTCAACTCCATATCACCAGGAGCCATGGTCCCTGTCGGTGCTCGCAGCAGGAGAGGAAGGTGCTCACCAACCGCTTGCACCCCCCTTGCCGTAACATCCAGCTGGGGAATAGCTACGCTATTCTGGGCCAGCATGATCTCCCACCTCTGCCTGAGGGGCCTCCTTCAGCTCTTTGGCTTTTCCGCGACTCGCTGTCCCCCCCGAGCCTTCCAAAAGCCACAACGCAAAACGGCTCCCACTAAAAAATGTGGCATTCATCATTCTCTTGGACTCCCTTGAGGTCCTTGGTAAACGGGTCTTCATCAGTGGATCCATCCCCTCGTAGAACCGCTGCATGGGCCGTTTCAGCCGCTCATTGAGTCTCCATTCATGGCTCAAGTCCATCTGTGCAGCGCGAAGTGTTTTTTATTGACAACTTTAATCTTTTCTGGAAACGTTCTGACTTTTTCCGCCCTGATGGCGTCCACCCAAATGGCTTAGGGTCACGCATTCTATGGGACAATATGTTTCACTCCATTCTGACCTCACCATCGCATTGACTACCTCACCCAGGGTTGCCAGGTCTGTGTGACAAAACCAGCCCAAAATCAGCCCAATATCAGAACTCAAAATATGCCCGTGCCAAACCATATACACTGCTTTTAAAGTCCAACAGCATTGCTATCATTGCCAAATGTATTGTAATATCTACAAAGTAACACCAAATGTTTAGTATGCCAGCATTAAAAGCAGTTTTCCCTAAATAGTTATTTCACCTAGGTCCTAAAATGGCCTTGTGTAATTAGATACAGTATATTATCATAAATAAAATGTGTGTATGTGCTGATCTGGAGTCAGTTTGGTAGGATTTGGGTATAAATAAATTATTTCATTTAAAATATGGATTTTTATTTAAAGATATTCATGTAATTTGCATGCAAAATAGGTCTACCCGAACCAGCGGACAAAAAATTCAACCCGCGGCAACACTTCAAAAGTAGCCCAATTCCGCGGGAAAACCGCGGACCTGGCAACACTGCTCTCACTCAAAGGGTAACATTTGCCTCGTGTCCAGGGGGGAAACAGCGCCCCCAAAGACTTGTGGCCAAAGATATATCGCATCGGAACTACCATAGAGAAGTCTTTGAAGCGAGCATTGTGACGTCACTCAACCCACCAGTTCTAACTGGTTCTGTGCTGTGACGTCGTCTGTGTCGCCTGTGATGTCACGGAGCAGCGAATCAGAGTATGTAATACTAGTGATTTCCAGCAGGCGGCACTGCTCCTTCATTGAAAGGAGTGGGGCGGATCTGTGAGTCCCGTAGAAGGCAGTTGGCGAAGGTTCTAGGGATTTGCCTGCCCTCCCCTGAGTGCCGGCCATTGCCGACACACGGGGGGGGGGGGGGGGGGGGGGGAGTTTGTAGGCAATTTTCCTACACTTTCCCGGGTGTAGAATCACCTACACCTTCTGCAGGTGGCGGGGGGTTCGGTTTGAGTCACCTCGTGTGTCTCTGCCATAAGAATCCCTCACACCCCCCCCTGGTAGGGAGGTTTGGCGAGATTCACAGAATGGTTGATGGGATTTGTGAATATATATATATATTGGACCTGGCTGTGCCTGAAGCCCCTCCTTTCTACCTCCTTCGGTTTCATGGATCATGGAGGTCTGGATCGTGGCCCATGGCTACTACGAACTATTCATACATTCTGTCATGTTCATTTAATGTGTTTATGTAACCAGTGGCGGCTGGTGATTTTTTTTTTGGGGGGGGCGCAGTTGGGCGACGCGGTTTAAATAGCACTCAACAATGAGAAGAAAAGAGGTTTTGAGCAGTGGCGGCTGGTGATTTTTTTGGGGGGGGGGGCGCAGTTGGGCGACGCGGTTTAAATAGCACTCAACAATGAGAAGAAAAGAGGTTTTGAGTAGAATATTGTAAAAACCAAAGCTTTAATTCAAGAACACAGCGTGCTCAACACTGTCCAATAACAACTATCAACACACTGTAACTTTGGGCATGAGAGGTTCAGAGCAGAATTCTTTAAGAAACATTGGGTTGGGTTTTAGAGGTTTGCAAAATAAAAGAGTTTCACCCTCACATGAAAGAGGTTCAGAGCAGATGTTACAGATGTGGAACGGGCATGGAAGAAGTCGGCTCAGATGGTGGATTTTCCCAGCACTTATTTATTCTGCAGAAGACAACAGAACACACACATTTGCCTTCTGATCTGTCTCTGCACTTCCACTTCCCTCAGCAAAATAAAACCATTGTCCATGGAAGACAGGACCACATTAAATCTAAATAATAACAATTCTCATCAAAAACCATGACATGTAACATACAAGGGAAAACAGAGACCCTAATGGACAAAATAAATAACTACATGAGCTAGAGTCATTTCAGCAGAAACAGAGAAAATTCTAACTTTGAACAAAGGGAAACACATACCTGCAGAAGACAACAGAACACACACATTTGCCTTCTGATCTGTCTCTGCACTTCCACTTCCTAGACACGCAAAACACAATTTACACAAGGAAAATATACGTCGGGCGACGGATGTAGCTAAACAAACGGTGCCAAAGTGGCTCAATGAGACCGCCACCAAACGTATATGTTGACGGTCTAAATGACACGACAGCTGGACGCCGTGATCGTATTTGCGACCATTACTGTATGTAACATAAACGGTTAATTTTTATAAAAGAATATAGCCAAAATAGTGCAACATCGTTTTTCACTCAACTCACCCTTAGCAATATAAAACCATTGTGAGCAGGGTTGCCAGGTCTGTGTGACAAAACCAGCCCAATGGCCAATCAAAACCAGCCCAAAAACCAGCCCAATATCAGAACTCAAAATATGCCCATGCCAAACCATATACACTGCTTTTAAAGTCCAACAGCATTGCTATCATTGCCAAATGTATTGTAATATCTACAAAGTAACAACATATGTTTAGTTTGCCAGCATTAAAAGCAGTTTTCCCTCAAGTTATTTCACCTAGGTCCTAAAATGGCCTTGTGTAATTATACAGTATATTATCATAAATAAAATGTGTGTACGTGCTGATCTTGAGTCAGTTTGGTAGGATTTGGGTATGAATAAATTATTTCATTTAAAATATGGATTTTTATTTAAAGATATTCATGTAATTTGCATGCAAAATAGGTCTACCCGAACCAAGGACAAAAATTCAACCCAGCAACACTTCAAAAGTGGCCCGATTCCGCAGGAAAACCGCGGACCTGGCAACACTGCTCTATGGGCTGAGGGAACATACGGTCGGTCCGTTATGCGTTTTGTTAGTTTGTTTTCGTTTCATTCCAAATACGGAATACGGAAATCACGTGGTTTTCGTTTTCCGTTTGAAAACCAAAACGGAAAACGGAATACCACCTCCGTATTTCGTTTCTGCTGTCTGAAACCAAAACGACAGAACGGAAGTGCTTAAAATGAAGTCAAAATAAAAGCCAGTGATACATATTCGTATTAACCTTAGAAGAATATTAATGAATCAATATAAAGAATAAATAATTAAACGGAGATATTTTAACGATGCAAACACATAGCAGGGTAACGTTAGAAGAATATTAATTAGTCAATATAAAGAATAAAGAATTAAACCTGGATATGTTAGCGACAGTGGTGACGACGGGAAGTTTAATATTCATGTAGACAGCAAGAATCACCTTCTCACTTAATGTGTGTGTGTGTGTGTGTGTGTGTGTGTGTGTGTGTGTGTGTGTGTGTGTGTGTGTGTGTGTGTGTCGGGGTGTGTGTGTGTGTGTTTTGAAACATATGGTTGGAGGGAGCAAGAAAGACTGTCCCACATTTACAAAGAAACAAATGGTGCAACATAACAGGAGGGTTAAATGTAGTTGACACTACAAAGGGTTGCATTTTGGGTAACTGAGTTTATTCTGTGTTTATCTCCTGCAGTAGACGTGTTTAGGTTTGCTACTGCTATATACACCCTTTTGCACTGAAGCACGCAAGATGGACTCCAGCCTGTTACCTTACTTAGATATTGTACAACAAATGATGCATAGTGGCTGTAGTGATGTGGACATAAAAAAACACTTGATATTTGAATGTGGCTTGCGTAGAGGAACGTCCGTGGCCAATATTCGGAAGTTTTGTAAAGACCACGGGTTAAAAAGACAGCGAGTGACGGACCAACAACTTGAAGCTGCAGTCTCCAATGCAATAACACAGGTAGGGTGCAGTTAATTTATTTGCGCGAAAAAATGCATACAACGAAACTATAAGTGTGTGTAAGGTTAGTATGTTATACTTTAACCCTCCTGTTATGTTCGTTTCTTACATACAGCCGTCATGCTCCCGGGTCAGTTTGACCCAAAAGTGGTCAGAAACAAAAAAATCCTAATAACTATAGTTTGTACCTCATCACCAACACCATTACTAACAATCCAATCAGTTTTTAGTGGAATTGAGTTATTCACCCCTCCATAGATTTAATGAAAAATACATGTTCAAACAATTTTTTAGGTACATTGAAAAAATCTAAATCTAAATTAAATTGCATTAGTTTACTAGAACATGTATATTCTCCTACATTTTATTACCATTTAGTAGAAAAATTTCATGGGGTGATGTAGATAAATAGAGATGAGACACCTGTGTTCAGGGTCATAATGACCCGCCCACTAAAAATCAAGCCAAATGAGTCATAAAGGATTTGTATTGAAAGTAAACTTTAGTTATGTTCATTTATAGTGTTGATATGCATACATTATGTTATAAAAGATGACCAAAGGCCAGCACATAGTCATCCTCTTGGTGCAGTCGTATGGATCTGCAGAAATGTCACTCTTGCCTGTCTTCAAAACGTGAGAGCCCTGAACAGGGTGTGTGTCACTCTCAGTCACCCAGTCTATTAGAAGTACTAGAGCACCATATTTATTAGGAGAGACATGAAAGAAAGCCTTACCTTAGTGTCCCATGTCCAATAAAGGTGTATTTAGGGGAAAATGAGAAACATTTGTAAAGTGTGGTTCTCGTGGGGTGATGGCCGGGCACACAGGCAGGATATAGATGGTTCATACAAACAGATGGTAAGAAAGACTGTCCCACATTTACAAAGAGGGGGACTCCATAATAGCTATTGTATTTAGTAGTTATATAGTTATTGTAACACGGTCCGAAAACTGTTCTACCTCACTCTTTTCATGCAGGAGAAGTTGGCCAGCCACCGCCACAACACTGAAAGGCCACCATATCTCCAAACACCATCGACAAAGGTGATCAACATACAATGGTTTTGCTGATTATAAAGTTAATCAACATGTAATTAAATAACTATTTCACACTTTCATTAATTATTCAGAATGGTTAACTGAAGATATTGAAATGTGTGAAAGTGTGTTAGTCTGGGGGGGCGGGGAAATATTTGTTTATCAAGAATCTGAAAATGTCTCTATTTTGCAATGACAGAATCACAGAAACGAGAGAATCTGGCCAGAAATCAACAACCGGGTTAACTATCCGTTGAAAGCTGCATTGGTCCAACTGGTGGATCAGGAGGAGCTGGACATGGAGGACCAGATGACTCGGTTCTGTGTGTCATCTTTGACATGCCAGTTGGCCCAGATCGGTGTTAACCGAACTGTGCAAGCATGGAATGCACACAGGATTCCTGGTATGTCTTCGGGTTGGTCTTTCAAGCCTTTTTTAATGTGAATAATTATTTTCAAAATGTTTTACTATTGAATGTTTCTTAAACATGTTTAATCAAATACTAGAAGGAGCATGTTGCAATACATGGCATGGTTGTGACAGCCACATTGAATTATTATTACAGGGAGGGGGATCCCAAATTACTTGGCCAGAGATGGATGCCCAGATAAGCTGTCGACAGACCTTTTGCCAAATGCATCTGTGGCTGCAGACTGGTACGACCAGGAAGTGGGCTCACTGACAGAGTGTCAGACTTTGGCACCAACCCATTTCAAAGGTCACAGGACCAGGAAGCTGCAGTGAGGGGATTTGCTCTGCAGTGCCCTGATACAAGTGTACTGCTGGACAATGCAGTGAATAATCTGCCACAACCGTTCAAAGATGGACTCAAAGGCCTCATCGACATCTCAAGGAGAAGTTGTCAACGCTGATGTTTTTGTGTGTGTCTAAGTTGTTATTGTCTGTGCTTTTTAATTAATTGGTTCAACTGACGGAATGTTTTTTTCTTTTCTTCAAATGTTGGGGGTTTAAAGGGAGAAATATGTTCTTTTTGAATAAACACTTCTGTCTTTAAAGTCTGGCACGAATTTCACTTTTAATCTGTAATGGGAAAGTCTGGACCTGTAACACCAACTATTGAGAGTGACACGGTGTGTTGACCCCCTGCCAGTGTGAGTAAGGCACTGGAAGATGGCTTGTTCAGTGACCTCTGACCTAGGTAACAAACGTACACCCCAAAATATACACACACAAGACGGTTGCAGCCGGTTTAGGCGGTGAAGCCATGATAACCTCATACATCAGCCACCATTGTATCACTTGTTTCAGGCTCATAAGTCGGTCTCCTGACAGCCGGGTATCACAGATTTGGACCCAGTGTGAAGATTTCCCACTGGAGGAGGACCCTATGTGGTTGGGAACCTCGCTTGTTTATGAAGGGCAGCTTAAGGACCCTGACACCCTCAGTTTGGATGCCAATCTGACACCTATTGCTTCACTAAGAACACAGCTGATGTCTGAGCACTACAATCAAACAGCAGGAACAAACATCAATGATAAACAATCTGAGCCAACCTATAAATCACATCATACTAAACACCATTTTGACCTGAGCTTGTAGCAGGTATGAAGCTTCAGTGAAGCTCAGTCAGGACGGTTCATACATCTGACATTCACTTTTCATTTGGAACAGCTCTTGGAAGGCAACACTTTGATGATGTAAATCATGCGAGCAGATTGACTGCAGATGGAAGAATCAGAGGAATTGAGATCCAGCAATACAATTCAAATACAGGAATGTAATCCTAATGCAATGCTACCACTAATTCTGAAGGCTCCCTCTTTTAGGGGAGTAGTTAACTTGTGCTTGACATAAAGAATTAGAAAATACCAAAGATTGTCTTTCTTTACTAATCTAGAAGTGTGCAGATGTCATTGGATCAGATATAAGTAGCCTACATGTGAGCTGCTGCTCTAAACTAAAGGCCATGACCTGTTAGGCCTACTCTGAGCTAAACCTGTTGCTATTAGCTAAACAAGATCATGACTTGTTGCTCTAAGCTAAAGAAAGCTCTGAGCTGAATATGGCTTATCTAAATGTACATGCAGAGATATAGCCATACGGCTAAACACAGGCAACAACACCGAACAATCACTACTATAAACTATGTGAGACATGTTAGAGATGTGAGGAGCTGTGCTCTCCATGTTTCAGTCTGATACAATAACTCATGGAGTCAACTCCTCAGAACATGTTCACACACAACACAGAGCTCCATCCTTCTGGAGACCAAAGTACTACATGATGATGATGTGATGTAGTCAGAGGAGTAGAGACACTGACAGCAGAGTAACAACAGAACAGGTTACATGTTTATGATGATTTAGTTTATTTCGATCAGCAAAATATACAACAATCATAATTCAACAAAAGAAGAAAGTGGCTGACCGAAAGGGTCGAGGCTGAAGCTAACGAGCTTATAAGTGCCCTAACCTATGATTTCTCGAAAAAACTTATTTCAAAGAATCATATATATATATACACACATACATACGTATACATATACATACATATACACACACATATACATATAAACACACACACTATACATACACACAAATGCATATAAACATAAAACGAAAAACAAAACAAAAAACTTGTCCCCATTAACCGTTGATGTAATGATGATGTAGTAATGAAGGTTACAGGTGAAGCACAGGTGGTGCTGTGACTGGGTGCTAACTGAACGCTGCTTAATAAGAAAAACTCAACTGTCTCTTTATTTTTCAATTGTCAATATGTATTGCCTCGTGGTCATCATATCCTCACTCTTCCATGTGGGAATGTTTAGTTCCAAAATGACCCAAATAAAACAAGGAAATACATGATGTATACAACTATGCTGGAAATTAACCATGAACATAAATATCAGAGGAAATAAACGGCATTAAATACATATGTATCAATAACAGGTATACTGCCATCTAGCGGTATAAAGGTGAACCGTTTACTCTGCGGTGGAAATATAGTCTCTGCACAGAAACATTACTTTGATTAATCTATATTAGGAACTGTGTTGCATCAAACAATGCAACGATTAAGTGAGAAGGTGATTCTTGCTGTGTAGGCTACATGAATATTAAACTTCCCGTCATCACCACTGTCGCTAACATATCCAGGTTTAATTCTTTATTCTTTATATTGACTAATTAATAGTCTTCTAACGTTACCCTGCTATGTGTTTGCATCGTTAAAATATCCCCGTTTAATTATTTATTCTTTATATTGATTCATAATACGAATATGTATCACTGGCTTTTATTTTGACTTCATTTTAAGCACTTCCGTTCTGTCGTTTTTGGTTTCAGAAAGCAGAAACGAAATACGGAGTGGTATTCCGTTTTCCGTTTTTGGTTTTCAAACGGAAAACGAAAAAACCACGTGATTTCCGTATTCCGTATTTGGAATTAAACGAAAAAACAAACTAACAAAACGTACACGGACCCGGGTCTCTGATCTGCCGAATAATCCAATCGCGTGCGCACATTTGTGCGCACCAAGATTCCCCGTTTCATCCGCCAATGTGAAGCCGGTCATTGCCAAAACGACTGAAATGTTGTATCGATGCCGCACACACACGTTAGAACAGCGCCTCGAAAAAGGGGAGGGGCTTCTCTCCATGATAATGGCGATATATTATATTTTTTCACATTAACTTAAGTGGTTGTTGACAGGGGCTTACGGTCTCCCACACACATTTAGCGCGTCAACACGGTATATTTACTATTGAAATGATTTGGCATATAATGTTTTTTGACAGGATTTTTTTATTTATTTTTCTTCTTCTTTTTTTTTCATCTCCAAATTTTAAGAGGGGCGGCGCACTAGCGCCCCCTATGGACGAACCGCCACTGGTTTTGAGTAGAATATTGTAAAAACCAAAGCTTTATTTCAAGAACACAGCGTGCTCAACACTGTCCAATAACAACTATCAACACACTGTAACTTTGGGCATGAGAGGTTCAGAGCAGAATTCTTTAAGAAACATTGGGTTGGGTTTTAGAGGTTTGCAAAATAAAAGAGTTTCACCCTCACATGAAAGAGGTTCAGAGCAGATGTAACTGATGTGGAACGGGCATGGAAGAAGTCGGCTCAGATGGTGGATTTTCCCAGCACTTATTTATTCTGCAGAAGACAACAGAACACACACATTTGCCTTCTGATCTGTCTCTGCACTTCCACTTCCCTCAGCAAAATAAAACCATTGTCCATGGAAGACAGGACCACATTAAATCTAAATAATAACAATTCTCATCAAAAACCATGACATGTAACATACAAGGGAAAACAGAGACCCTAATGGACAAAATAAATAACTACATGAGCTAGAGTCATTTCAGCAGAAACAGAGAAAATTCTAACTTTGAACAAAGGGAAACACATACCTGCAGAAGACAACAGAACACACACATTTGCCTTCTGATCTGTCTCTGCACTTCCACTTCCTAGACACGCAAAACACAATTTACACAAGGAAAATATACGTCGGGGCGACCGGATGTAGCTAAACAAACGGTGCCAAAGTGGCTCAATGAGACCGCCACCAAACGTATATGTTGACGGTCTAAATGACACGACAGCTGGACGCCGTGATCGTATGTGCGACCATTACTGTATGTAACATAAACGGTTAATTTTTATAAAAGAATATAGCCAAAATAGTGCAACATCGTTTTTCACTCAACTCACCCTTAGCAATATAAAACCATTGTGAGCAGGGTTGCCAGGTCTGTGTGACAAAACCAGCCCAATGGCCAATCAAAACCAGCCCAAAAACCAGCCCAATATCAGAACTCAAAATATGCCCGTGCCAAACCATATACACTGCTTTTAAAGTCCAACAGCATTGCTATCATTGCCAAATGTATTGTAATATCTACAAAGTAACAACATATGTTTAGTTTGCCAGCATTAAAAGCAGTTTTCCCTCAAGTTATTTCACCTAGGTCCTAAAATGGCCTTGTGTAATTATACAGTATATTATCATAAATAAAATGTGTACGTGCTGATCTTGAGTCAGTTTGGTAGGATTTGGGTATGAATAAATTATTTCATTTAAAATATGGATTTTTATTTAAAGATATTCATGTAATTTGCATGCAAAATAGGTCTACCCGAACCAAGGACAAAAAATTCAACCCGCGCAACACTTCAAAAGTGGCCCGATTCCGCAGGAAAACCGCGGACCTGGCAACACTGCTCTATGGGCTGAGGGAACATACGGGTCGGTCCGTGTACGTTTTGTTAGTTTGTTTTTTCGTTTCATTCCAAATACGGAATACGGAAATCACGTGGTTTTTTCGTTTTCCGTTTGAAAACCAAAAACGGAAAAACGGAATACCACCTCCGTATTTCGTTTCTGCTGTCTGAAACCAAAAACGACAGAACGGAAGTGCTTAAAATGAAGTCAAAATAAAAGCCAGTGATACATATTTGTATTAACCTTAGAAGAATATTAATGAATCAATATAAAGAATAAATAATTAAACGGGGATATTTTAACGATGCAAACACATAGCAGGGTAACGTTAGAAGAATATTAATTAGTCAATATAAAGAATAAAGAATTAAACCTGGATATGTTAGCGACAGTGGTGACGACGGGAAGTTTAATATTCATGTAGACAGCAAGAATCACCTTCTCACTTAATGTGTGTGTGTGTGTGTGTGTGTGTGTGTGTGTGTGTGTGTGTGTGTGTGTGTGTGTGTGTGTGTGTGTGTGTGTGTGTGTGTGTGTGTGTGTGTGTGTGTGTGTGTTTTGAAACATATGGTTGGAGGGAGCAAGAAAGACTGTCCCACATTTACAAAGAAACAAATGGTGCAACATAACAGGAGGGTTAAATGTAGTTGACACTACAAAGGGTTGCATTTTGGGTAACTGAGTTTATTCTGTGTTTATCTCCTGCAGTAGACGTGTTTAGGTTTGCTACTGCTATATACACCCTTTTGCACTGAAGCACGCAAGATGGACTCCAGCCTGTTACCTTACTTAGATATTGTACAACAAATGATGCATAGTGGCTGTAGTGATGTGGACATAAAAAAACACTTGATATTTGAATGTGGCTTGCGTGAGAGGCGTCCGTGGCCAATATTCGGAAGTTTTGTAAAGACCACGGGTTAAAAGACAGCGGTGACGGACCAACAACTTGAAGCTGCAGTCTCCAATGCAATAACACAGGTAGGGTGCAGTTAATTTATTTGCGCGAAAAAATGCATACAACGAAACTATAAGTGTGTGTAAGGTTAGTATGTTATATTTTAACCCTCCTGTTATGTTCGTTTCTTACATACAGCCGTCATGCTCCCGGGTCAGTTTGACCCAAAAGTGGTCAGAAACAATAGAATCCTAATAACTATAGTTTGTACCTCATCACCAACACCATTACTAACAATCCAATCAGTTTTTAGTGGAATTGAGTTATTCACCCCTCCATAGATTTAATGAAAATACATGTTCAAACAATTTTTTAGGTACATTGAAAAAATCTAAATCTAAATTAAATTGCATTAGTTTACTAGAACATGTATATTCTCCTACATTTTATTACCATTTAGTAGAAAAATTTCATGGGGTGATGTAGATAAATAGAGATGAGACACCTGTGTTCAGGGTCATAATGACCCGCCCACTAAAAATCAAGCCAAATGAGTCATAAAGGATTTGTATTGAAAGTAAACTTTAGTTATGTTCATTTATAGTGTTGATATGCATACATTATGTTATAAAAGATGACCAAAGGCCAGCACATAGTCATCCTCTTGGTGCAGTCGTATGGATCTGCAGAAATGTCACTCTTGCCTGTCTTCAAAACGTGAGAGCCCTGAACAGGGTGTGTGTCACTCTCAGTCACCCAGTCTATTAGAAGTACTAGAGCACCATATTTATTAGGAGAGACATGAAAGAAAGCCTTACCTTAGTGTCCCATGTCCAATAAAGGTGTATTTAGGGGGAAAATGGGAAACATTTGTAAAGTGTGGTTCTCGTGGGGTGATGGCCGGGCACACAGGCAGGATATAGATGGTTCATACAAACAGATGGTAAGAAAGACTGTCCCACATTTACAAAGAGGGGGGGGGGGGGACTCCATAATAGCTATTGTATTTAGTAGTTATATAGTTATTGTAACACGGTCCGAAAACTGTTCTACCTCACTCTTTTCATGCAGGAGAAGTTGGCCAGCCACCGCCACAACACTGAAAGGCCACCATATCTCCAAACACCATCGACAAAGGTGATCAACATACAATGGTTTTGCTGATTATAAAGTTAATCAACATGTAATTAAATAACTATTTCACACTTTCATTAATTATTCAGAATGGTTAACTGAAGATATTGAAATGTGTGAAAGTAAGTTAGTCTGGGGGGGCGGGGAAAATATTTGTTTATCAAGAATCTGAAAATGTCTCTATTTTGCAATGACAGAATCACAGAAACGAGAGAATCTGGCCAGAAATCAACAACCGGGTTAACTACCCGTTGAAAGCTGCATTGGTCCAACTGGTGGATCAGGAGGAGCTGGACATGGAGGACCAGATGACTCGGTTCTGTGTGTCATCTTTGACATGCCAGTTGGCCCAGATCGGTGTTAACCGAACTGTGCAAGCATGGAATGCACACAGGATTCCTGGTATGTCTTCGGGTTGGTCTTTCAAGCCTTTTTTAATGTGAATAATTATTTTCAAAATGTTTTACTATTGAATGTTTCTTAAACATGTTTAATCAAATACTAGAAGGAGCATGTTGCAATACATGGCATGGTTGTGACAGCCACATTGAATTATTATTACAGGAGGGGATCCCAAATTACTTGGCCAGAGATGGATGCCCAGATAAGCTGTCGACAGACCTTTTGCCAAATGCATCTGTGGCTGCAGACTGGTACGACCAGGAAGTGGGCTCACTGACAGAGTGTCAGACTTTGGCACCAACCCATTTCAAAGGTCACAGGACCAGGAAGCTGCAGTGAGGGGATTTGCTCTGCAGTGCCCTGATACAAGTGTACTGCTGGACAATGCAGTGAATAATCTGCCACAACCGTTCAAAGATGGACTCAAAGGCCTCATCGACATCTCAAGGAGAAGTTGTCAACGCTGATGTTTTTGTGTGTGTCTAAGTTGTTATTGTCTGTGCTTTTTAATTAATTGGTTCAACTGACGGAATGTTTTTTTCTTTTCTTCAAATGTTGGGGGTTTAAAGGGAGAAATATGTTCTTTTTGAATAAACACTTCTGTCTTTAAAGTCTGGCACGAATTTCATTTTTAATCTGTAATGGGAAAGTCTGGACCTGTAACACCAACTATTGAGAGTGACACGGTGTGTTGACCCCCTGCCAGTGTGAGTAAGGCACTGGAAGATGGCTTGTTCAGTGACCTCTGACCTAGGTAACAAACGTACACCCCAAAATATACACACACAAGACGGTTGCAGCCGGTTTAGGGCGGTGAAGCCATGATAACCTCATACATCAGCCACCATTGTATCACTTGTTTCAGGCTCATAAGTCGGTCTCCCTGACAGCCGGGTATCACAGATTTGGACCCAGTGTGAAGATTTCCCACTGGAGGAGGACCCCTATGTGGTTGGGAACCTCGCTTGTTTATGAAGGGCAGCTTAAGGACCCTGACACCCTCAGTTTGGATGCCAATCTGACACCTATTGCTTCACTAAGAACACAGCTGATGTCTGAGCACTACAATCAAACAGCAGGAACAAACATCAATGATAAACAATCTGAGCCAACCTATAAATCACATCATACTAAACACCATTTTGACCTGAGCTTGTAGCAGGTATGAAGCTTCAGTGAAGCTCAGTCAGGACGGTTCATACATCTGACATTCACTTTTCATTTGGAACAGCTCTTGGAAGGCAACACTTTGATGATGTAAATCATGCGAGCAGATTGACTGCAGATGGAAGAATCAGAGGAATTGAGATCCAGCAATACAATTCAAATACAGGAATGTAATCCTAATGCAATGCTACCACTAATTCTGAAGGCTCCCTCTTTTAGGGAGTAGTTAACTTGTGCTTGACATAAAGAATTAGAAAATACCAAAGATTGTCTTTCTTTACTAATCTAGAAGTGTGCAGATGTCATTGGATCAGATATAAGTAGCCTACATGTGAGCTGCTGCTCTAAACTAAAGGCCATGACCTGTTAGGCCTACTCTGAGCTAAACCTGTTGCTATTAGCTAAACAAGATCATGACTTGTTGCTCTAAGCTAAAGAAAGCTCTGAGCTGAATATGGCTTATCTAAATGTACATGCAGAGATATAGCCATACGGCTAAACACAGGCAACAACACCGAACAATCACTACTATAAACTATGTGAGACATGTTAGAGATGTGAGGAGCTGTGCTCTCCATGTTTCAGTCTGATACAATAACTCATGGAGTCAACTCCTCAGAACATGTTCACACACAACACAGAGCTCCATCCTTCTGGAGACCAGAGGACTACATGATGATGATGTGATGTAGTCAGAGGAGTAGAGACACTGACAGCAGAGTAACAACAGAACAGGTTACATGTTTATGATGATTTAGTTTATTTCGATCAGCAAAATATACAACAATCATAATTCAACAAAAGAAGAAAGTGGCTGACCGAAAGGGCCGAGGCTGAAGCTAACGAGCTTATAAGTGCCCTAACCTATGATTTCTCGAAAAAACTTATTTCAAAGAATCATATATATATATACACACATACATACGTATACATATACATACATATACACACATATATACATATAAACACACACACTATACATACACACAAATGCATATAAACATAAAACGAAAAACAAAACAAAAAACTTGTCCCCATTAACCGTTGATGTAATGATGATGTAGTAATGAAGGTTACAGGTGAAGCACAGGTGGTGCTGTGACTGGGTGCTAACTGAACGCTGCTTAATAAGAAAAACTCAACTGTCTCTTTATTTTTCAATTGTCAATATGTATTGCCTCGTGGTCATCATATCCTCACTCTTCCATGTGGGAATGTTTAGTTCCAAAATGACCCAAATAAAACAAGGAAATACATGATGTATACAACTATGCTGGAAATTAACCATGAACATAAATATCAGAGGAAATAAACGGCATTAAATACATATGTATCAATAACAGGTATACTGCCATCTAGCGGTATAAAGGTGAACCGTTTACTCTGCGGTGGAAATATAGTCTCTGCACAGAAACATTACTTTGATTAATCTATATTAGGAACTGTGTTGCATCAAACAATGCAACGATTAAGTGAGAAGGTGATTCTTGCTGTGTAGGCTACATGAATATTAAACTTCCCGTCATCACCACTGTCGCTAACATATCCAGGTTTAATTCTTTATTCTTTATATTGACTAATTAATAGTCTTCTAACGTTACCCTGCTATGTGTTTGCATCGTTAAAATATCCCCGTTTAATTATTTATTCTTTATATTGATTCATAATACGAATATGTATCACTGGCTTTTATTTTGACTTCATTTTAAGCACTTCCGTTCTGTCGTTTTTGGTTTCAGAAAGCAGAAACGAAATACGGAGGTGGTATTCCGTTTTTCCGTTTTTGGTTTTCAAACGGAAAACGAAAAAACCACGTGATTTCCGTATTCCGTATTTGGAATTAAACGAAAAAACAAACTAACAAAACGTACACGGACCCGGGTCTCTGATCTGCCGAATAATCCAATCGCGTGCGCACATTTGTGCGCACCAAGATTCCCGGTTTCATCCGCCAATGTGAAGCCGGTCATTGCCAAAACGACTGAAATGTTGTATCGATGCCGTACACACACGTTAGACCAGCGCCCCGAAAAAGGGGAGGGGCTTCTCTCCGTGATAATGGCGATATATTATATTTTTTCACATTAACTTAAGTGGTTGTTGACAGGGGCTTACGGTCTCCCACACACATTTAGCGCGTCAACACGGTATATTTACTATTGAAATGATTTGGCATATGTTTTTTGACAGGATTTTTTTATTTATTTTTCTTCTTCTTTTTTTTTCATCTCCAAATTTTAAGAGAAACGCACTAGCGCCCCCTATGGACGAACCGCCACTGTATGTAACTCTGTACTGGTGTTCATCTGGTCACATGACATCTATTCTTCTTTCCATCCGGGGAGAGGGATCCTGTCGCTCTCCTGAAGGTTTCATTAAACTCGTTCCATATTACATACTTTCTACACATTTCAAGGAACATACTTTAAATAATGGCGGGGACAGCCCTTCTGGAAAGAGCACAATGTTTGTATGTTTTGGGAGTCACAGCAGCAGCATTACACACTCAAATTCAAATCAAACTTTATTTATGTATGACGTTACTGGCTGAAGACATGCTGTTCATTGAGGGACAGATCCTCTTTCACAAAAGTTGAGGAAACAAAACCAAAAAGCTTCTTAGCCCTTGCTGCCTCTACTGATAATGTGGCACAGAAAAGAAAAAGAAAAAAACTAATTTCACAACTTCTTCACAGATGCTTATTACACAGCTTTGTTGAATACTCAATTCTGATGGTCAGATTTACAGCTTTATGAGGATATTAGACCGCCGCCCTGAATAACAGACCTGCTACTGGATGCAGTTCTGACCCGAGTACACAGCAAGGACACTTCAGTTGTGGAAGCAATACGAAATATTTTTAAATATTATAGATGTATTTAATAAACAGCCATGTTGCTGTAGATGATCCCTTTTTTTTTTAAACATGTAGCTGCTGTGTCTTTAACTAATATAATGTAGTTTAACACAGTCTTCGTCTGTCTGACAGAATATATATCAAATCATTTGCCCTCCATAAAATAAAATAAAGATTTACAAAAAGAAAAAAGTCAAATTTACCAAAAGGGAAGAGAATGAATGTCTAAAGTGACGAGGGAGCAGATATGATTTAAACATCTGGAGTTTTTGAGAGGGGAGAAGAAGAAAATAGCTTGATGTCATGGCAATGTAATACTGATGAAGAATATTTCTGACCCAAAGTTCAGACTTCAAATAAAAGGAACCCATTCCTAACAGCATCAATTCCTACATAGGTACAATCTACCTAACGAGGAGGCTGTCCTCATTAAGACTTTAATTAATCAATAAAGGATTAAAGAGCGTCAACAATCCCTTCTGTCCTCCACCAGTTTGTTTTTAATGTGTTTGTGAAAGTTCATGCTTTAGCTTAAAAATAGTCTATTGAAACATTAGACAGCAACACCCCCTGAACACCTTTCTGACATCCAGAGGTTAAGCTTCTCACCTTGATGCAGTGATGTCGAGGTGTAACGTTAAAGGGGATCTATCAGCAGAAACATAACTTTTCATTCAGGTGAAATCACCTGAAACTAAGAATCGCGGTTTCGTTAGCTTAGCATGAGCTCTTCATAGCTACATAGGAAGCAGGTCCTCTTCAGAACGTACCTGAGGGTCACTGTAGTTCTGACACAGAAAGGAAAGGGTGAGTGGCAGTCTGCAACCTCATCACTAGAGGCCATTAAATCCTAAACACTGTACCTTTAAGACGCTCTTTGACCGAATGGATTCTTCCCTTGCTTTTGATTGCATTGAATATTGAACAATGATCTGATGATGACAACTGTCAACACTGCAAAATAGTCATGAAATGCAATCTATTGGTTTTTATCCTATCATGTCATTCGGAACACCTTTGACCTTTTCGGGACAACATTTCATTTAAAAACCAAAGTACGGTTTCAGCAACAAAACTTCTGAGTTAGGTTTAGGAACATCACAGCTGGGCTTAAAATGACTAACTACAGTTAGAATTAGACCACAAAATCACAACACAAAAACCATAATGCGGTATCAAAACCTTTAAATAAAAAAAAGAACTGCTTTTATGTGGATTAACGATTCAAATTTAACTCTTGACTTTTTGACCCAAATCCTGTTTTTCCATGATGTCAATCAATGATTTTCGGGTACGAACTGAACAAATGCTGTTCAAGAAGAAACAAAGACGTGAAAGTAATGATGTGAATGAGAAAGGCCGGATTTCAGATGATTTCCTAATTTTTTTTTAACAAAACGGATCGGCATTATTGATGACAACGGGAAAGCAGGATTCAGGTTGAAAAATTGTGTTTTAACGTAAAACACTCTTATGGAACCGAAACCTTGACAATGGTTAGAACCAGCTCGGCCTGCACCAGGGGTCTATGTGTAGAATACACAGACGGGTGTAAACCACATGTGTCCGCTGGCCATGATGTGATTATTATTATATATAAATACATATATATTTTTTTGTTGACATGGAAAGCCAAGAAAAAAAACAGGCACGTGGTCCAAACTGTGGCTCTCATCCATCAAACACACACACATACATACATTCACACAGCGCACACACGTACACAAATCCCTTCCTGTTCAGATGTCGGTCAGAGTTCGTTGGGAGGGTCCGGGCCTCAGTACTCCACAGTCACTACTTTGGTCTTGAGGTATTCCAAGAGAGCATCTTCTCCTGTGGACCGCACAGTCAAAACAATGAACACTTCAACCATACAGGGATTTTTATTTGTCAGATTTTCTTTGATTGTGTCAGAATGCTGTCAAAATGTAGAGATATTAAGTCATTAAATTGGAGGTATAAAGACGTTGTTTTTGGATAAAACGTTAAGTCATTTGTTTTCAGATACCAAGTCATTGTTTTAGGATACCAAGTCATTATGTAATGTTACCAATTCATTATGGAAGGATACCAATACATTATGTAACATTACCAAGTCATTATATAATGTTACAATGTCATTATGTAATGTTACCAAGTCATTGTGTAATGTTAATAATTCATTATGGAAGGATACCAAGACATTATGTAACATTACCAAATCATTATGTAATGTAACGCATTCATTAAGTAATGTTACAGAGTCATTATGTAATGTTACCAAGTCATTAAGTTAAGTCAATGACTTGCAGGCCCTTTTTCACTCATCAAATTGCCGGAAACAAGTTACCATATTAAAATGACTTCCTTAATTACTCAACAACTGCCTCCATATGTTAAGTTGCTATTAAAAACTAGTGACCCCTTTATCTCAGTCAATATAGTACCGAAAACAAATGTTCAATTAAAGTTAAAATAAGGCAACTTTCTAATCTCCTCTACTCACCAAGGTCTTTGCCGAAGCCAGACTGTTTGAAGCCCCCGAAAGGCGCCGCCACGTCGGTCTTGTTGTAGGTGTTGACGAACACCGTGCCGGCGTCCAGCCGCTCGCTCACGTACATGGCCTTGTTGATGTCGCGGGTGAACACGCCCGAGGCCAGGGCGTACTCGGTGTCGTTGGCTCTTCGCAGCACGCCGTCCACGTCGCTGTGGTTCAGAGAATACAGGTAAGCGGCTTGAATAGCGGTTGGCGGCGACTCCGGCAACGTGCCATTTTGACGACTCACCCATCTTTGAATTTGGACACCACCATGATGGGGCCGAAGGACTCTTCTTTGGCGAGGAACATGTGGTCTTCTACGTTAGTGAACACCGTGGGCTCCATGAAAAAACCTGAAGGAACATGACCGTATCCAGGATGAGCTAACGCTAACCATAATGCTAACGCTTCCCTCTTTAGGCTGAGCAACGCAACTGTGGTAATCATTTAGGGTTAACCAATACCTCCCGGAAGTTGTATTTGAACGTAGTGTAAATAATATATATTACAGCTTAGCATAGCCTAGTGTGGTGTGCATAAATGTTATGTGGAAAATCACTGGAAGGTTAGAAGCTTCAGCAGGGCATTCCGGCACCTGACTGATCAAAGAAGATAACAGTGACACACAAAAGAAATATTTTCCTTTCTCACACTCTTTCACAACATATGCATTCATTGGCGGGCCGAGAAGGACCAATGAATGAGCGACAGCGATGGAGGCAGAGAGACGAAGAACCAATGAGAAGACACCGCCCTCTCTTCGCTGGACCAATCAGAACTTCTCTTGATGACTATTTAAACCGTTGCGCCCTCTGCTAAAGCGCCTCTCTCTGGTCTGAATACAATAGGTATCGGGCTGAGGGGGGTCCATGCATGATGTCTACTTGTATCCTGATTTCTGAATAAAACGCTTCTAGATGTAAAGTAAAAGTCTACCGCTGTTTCGTTCAGTCAGAGCCGTCCGGTGGTGTGTTCCTGTCCTCAACATCAACAGTAGCTAATTTGCAAGCTAGATTGCTTAGTGGCTCACAACCAAGCGATAATATACATCTAAATATTAGCATGTAGTCATTAGCAAGGTTAATAATCTAAACTGTCCTTCATAGAGAAACACTGTAGAGTTATATGGTGGATTTAATAGTCAGCAATTTAGCTTTGTAGTTTACAAGATATTGGCCTGGAGCTAAGATTACAAAATAAACTGATTATTAATATACAAATAATTGTTAAAAATTTGACATTGCTAATTTTGTGCTAGCTAGGAAAGAACCATTGAACAAAACTGAGGTAATAATTGACTAAATGCAGATATTCCATAGTGAATCCAATTATTAGTCGAACCCTGATCTTACAGATGTTTTAAAGACAGGAAGAATGAAAGAACAGGTCAACTCAACAGGTGAGTGCAGCTGCGTCAAATGTAAAACGTATTCTACCTGGCCTGTCCACTTGCTTCCCGCCGTACACCAGCGTCGCTCCCTCCTTCAGGCCGACCTCGCAGTACTCCAGCAGCTTGACCAGGTGGGCTTTGTGGTTCTGCGGTCCATGGTCCGTGGAGCGATCCAATGGATCTCCAATCTTCATTTTCTTCAGCTCTTTCAACTGAGAGTTTGGAAAGGGGTGGAGAGATGAATCATGCCGTTCCTCAATAATTCTTCACTGTCAATGTGCATGATGGGAAGTGCAGGAGTCAGTCCCCTAACGATGTGGTACTTAATGTGCTTCAGGGATGACGGGTTTTTGGCACCGCCCCAGTTCCCTGAACAAAAAGCCTTCTAACAAAATATTTACAGACATATTTTATGTCGTAGAAGAAAACGTTAAACTCTCTTCCGCTTGCAAAATAACCAAATAACGGCATGCATCCAACTAAAAACACATTCAATATAAACCCACTGACTTCGAGATGAGGGAACATGCCGACTCATTTCTGTGTTTTAGGACTCGCTCCTGCACCACCTCCTATTCCCCTGGAGGCGTAGGGGGTGGTGCAGGAGCTTTGGCTCGCACCACCTCCTACTGGCTTAGGCTCGCACCACTCGGCTGATGAAGTCATCATGAACGGACTCCTCCACGAACAGACGTCCGGCGGCGATGCAGTTCTCCCCCTTGTTGAAGTACACGGAGCTCATTCCCTGAGGAGCAGCAAGCAGACACATGAGAAGATGAGGCACTTTGACTAGAGCTTCTTTAGGTACCGACGTGCATTCAATGGAGCGAGGATTCGTCTCTTTTAGAACAATCACACGAACATATAGACAGACTGTTATTTTGATCAGAATTTCCCTGAAGCTAAGGTCAAATGTGTCGTTTTGTTCAAAAAACACTCCTGAAGCCAAACATATCCAACTTAAAATTGTATAAAATCAGCAAATCCTCACCATGCGAACTGCCTTGTCCATGTCGCAGTCAGCGAAGATGATGAGGGGCGACTTCCCCCCCAGCTCCAGGGAAACCTTCTTCAGGTTGCTGAGCGCACAGCTGCAACAGGAAGTCACAAGACAAGAGCGTGAAGTCTCAGCGCGCGGTTCAGGGGACCGAGCGGCGCGTCTGTGGGCGGATACCTCTTCATGATCTGTTTGCCGATCGGCGTGGAGCCCGTGAAGCCCAGCTTGCGGATGTCCGGGTGGTCGGACAGACGCTGACCCACCATTCCACCTGGAGGACGGAGCGTGTTATGGTGGATTCTAAGTGGTCAGAACCGAGAGCGGACCTCGGGGATCCTGTGTGCGTGTTCCTGACCTGAGCCCGGCAAAATGTTCACGACTCCTTTGGGAATGCCGGCTTTCACCGACAGCTCGGCGAACTTTAGCGCAGTCAACGGGGTGACCTGTAAGTGTCCAGGGGGGGGGGGGGGCAAAGCATAAGACACTCACTGGGACCCTCCGACCTTCATCATCTCAAACCCAGCGATATGACACTAAAATGAGAGTTCACCTGCGCGGGTTTAAGAACGAGCGTGTTTCCCGCGGCGAGGCAGGCGGCGCTCTTCCACGCCAGCATCATGAGCGGGTAGTTCCACGGGATGATGATGGCACACACACTGAGGCGGGGGAAAGGACACGCGGCATAAAAAAATAAATAAAACACACACAATGTGGCAGGAATTGCAGGTAGAAGCCCGCAACTCTTACCCTAGAGGCTCTCTCCGGGTGAAGGTCAGGTTGCGATTGGGCCTGGCCTGGTTGATGGGGATCGTCTTGCCCTGCAATGGAGAAACCGCCATGGGTGACGATCCATTAACACTGCGTGCGTGCGTGCGTGTGTGTGTGTGTGCGTGTGTGTGTGTGTGCGTGTTTCTGAATGTTAAACCCTACGTGGATCTTGTCGCACCAGCCGGCAAAGTATCGGAAGGTCTGGATAGACATGCCCACGTGGGTCTTGAGGGCCAGCGTGTACACAGCTCCAGAGTCTATGGTCTCGATGGTGGCCAGCTCCTCCTGGTGCTCCTCCATCAGGTCTGCCAGCCTTGGGGGGGGGGGGGGGGGGGGGGGGTCAGAGAAGCCTTTGGAAGTCTGTTGCTGAATGTAGACTTACACCGATTTAAATTTGAACAGATGTGAATTCCAAAAAGGCTTCTTTATTTACACTTCCCGTCTCCTCCTTTTTAGTTGATGTAGAGAGAATACAAGTGGAAACCCCACCGTGAAACCCTAAATAAATAAATAAATGAAATTCCCCTTTTTGTTTTGGGGTTTTTCACACAATGCAGAAGACGGAGCAGACCTCCGTGCAGTCCCACAACCGTCCTCTAGGTGGAGTTACTCACTTGTAGAGCAGACTCCCTCTGTCTCTGGGGTTCATGCGGCCCCACGGGCCACTGTCAAAGGCTTCTTTGGCGGCCGCCACCGCCCGGTCCACATCGCCCACCGAGGCGTAGGACACCTTGCAGATCACCTGGTGGAAGACGCAACGGTCACCCTGTAATGGTCTGTTCTGTGTCTGTTCTGTCTACTCTGTCTCCTCGGTGTCTACTGTGTCTTCTGTCTCCTTGATCGTTTCATTCCCTGCACCTGTCCTCAGCCACTCTCGTCTCGTTACCGTCTCATGTCGTACACCTGTTTCCCCTCCTATATATTGTGCCACTCTTTCCCTTGTCTGTTGCTGGATTGTTGTCCTTTTTTCCTTCGTCCTGTGTATATGTTCCCATCGTGGATCCTGCCTGTTTTCGACCCTGCCTGCCTGCCCCTTTTGGACCTTGTTGTTTTTTGTGTGGAAACATTTGCCTCATTAAAGAGCGCCTTTTTGTTAATCTACACTGACTCCTCGATTCCTCTGCGCATGAGCTCCTGCACCTAGCTATCTGTGACGTCGGCGTGTCACACACACACACACACGTTCTCGTGTGTGTACAGATTGTAAAGCCCTCCGAGGCACATTTGTAATTTCGGGCTGTACAAAAATAAACTGAATGTATGCGTGTGTAGGTGCGAGTGTGCAGGTGTGAGTGTGTATATTCATATCACAGAGACTCACTGATCCGTCCGTGGGGTTGATGGTGTTGTAGACTTTTCCGTCTTCGGCGTCCTCAAACCTTCCGTTGATGAAGCACTGGGTCGGCATCTTTAGCGTCATGTTGTTCACTTCTTTCGTTGCCTGGATGAAAGACAACAACCACAGTCAGAACCTATTTGGAGGTTAAAAAAAAGAAAAAAACTAAACCATCGCTGCTTGGTTCGGGGCCTCACGTATGCGATGACCAGCTCCTCCTCCTGGTCCTCGCCTCTCAGCTTGCGGACGAACATCTGGATGAAGTCCTGGAAGGTGGTGGCCATGTACACGTCCTCGCTCTGCAGCTGGATGCCGGCGCACTTCTGCTTCACCTCCTCCACCAGCCTGCGCACCACAGAGTCGAAATGGATTTCTCAGAATTCACGGAGATACAGCTGCCATTTCTTCTGAATGGATTATGTGCGTATCATACTCCACACTTTATTCTATTCATCTCCGGGGGGGGGGGGGGGGGGAGAGAATCATGTGTTCAGCCGTGTCCGCAGCTGATCTCACACATTAATCATGCTAATGTTTGATATGCTTATTTATGACAAATGTATTGTTTGATGGCACCTTTTAATTCCTCTTAACCAGCAGGTGATAATCAGCTGCTTACGTGACGAGCTTTATTCGGCAATCCGCTGGGCTGAAAAGAAGCCATGCCAGTCGGTGGGAGGCCACATTTTGGCCTTTGTTGTGGCTCGAAAACTGAAATAGTTTGACTCATTTTGGACCTGTTGCAAATCCGAATATGATTCCCGGAGGTCAGGCACGATACAAAATTAATAAATCCCTGTTTTCATTATTTGAAAACCGTAAGGGATCTAAAGTGTTGTTATAATAATAATTCTGGCCACAAGTGGTGCTTTCCATCACACAATAGATGCACCTTGTGTTTAGATGCACGGAGAAAACTTTTTTGTTTACCCGTTTTCACAGGTGACTTCTAGTTAGATTTTTTTTTAAAGGAACTTTTTGGGGGGTTTTGAAGTCAGGAGAGAAAACTATTTTAGATTAGAATTAGACAATTTCCCACTGGCCTCTTGGCATTTATTTGAAGCGCCATTTCTACCTAACCTCCTCCCTCACCTGACGACATCCATGGAGGCGGCTCCGCACTTGAAGAAGTCTGTGGCGTCCTCGACGGCCGGGACATTGCTGAGGATGCCTTTCCAGATGTTCTGTGATGAATGAAAGCATTAGTCAGTCACACCCTCGGGTCAGATTAAAAATAAAAAAAGACATATTCAAGAGAAGTGCCTCCAACTTGCCCTGATCTCCTCCGCCATCTTCTTTTCATCATCGGTCAGCTCCACGCTGGAGCTTTCCCCAGAGGAGAAGTATTTAGAGGCGGGGATCATCTTCCCGTCTTCGAACTGCATGCTCTTCACCAGGAGCTGGGGACCAGACACAGGACGGATCACACACACACACACACACACACACACACTCATCTCCAGCAGCACAAGCACGACAAACACACTCACGGCTTTCCCATCACTTCCGTACAGCACAAGGCCGTTCTTGGTGACCAGGCCGGGTTGGGACGCCCCCTCGATCTCCAGAGGCTGCCCGGCGGGCGCAGACCCCCCCAGCATGGACGAGCCGTACAGGGTCACAGACTTGAGGAGAACAAACAGGGGGAGCATTTCGATCAGATATGTGATTGACTTACACTTGGTGCTCCGGGTTCAGGAAGCCAAGACAAGATACAGCCTCCTCTTCACTGTATGTGGGACTGTGAGGTTTTCTCCAGATGAACCATTAAAAAGGAAAACTTTGACATTTTGGGAGCTTTGGTTTCTCGATAAGAGTTCAAAGGAGATTGAGTCACTAAATACGAATCTAGTGTCAGTTAGCTAACTTAGCTTAGCACGATGACCGGAGATACAGCTATCCTGGCTCCATCATGTAGGCAACGACATCCGTGTACCAGCAAAAAGTTCTTATCTGAGAAAAGATGTGGATCTCCTGGACCACATGGGTACAGAACTAGGACTGATGTCTGGTCTGAGGGGACCCAATATCCAATGTATGTTTTTAATAAAACCATGAGCACTGCTCAAATGTTTAGAGGCAACTTGGTCTTGTGATTGCGATGCCTGAAGGTGAATAGAGATCCTCCCCCTTTTTCTTCTTTAAATTCTTTTTTTCCCCTTTCATTATTTTCTTCTTCCCCGTCTGTCATGCAAAAAAAAAGTTTAATAAAAACATTATACAAAAGAAAATGTGAACAGATGTAAAATTCCAATGCCATGAAAAGAAAAGTTTACAAAGTAAAGATTCCTGGTTGTTTTCTTTGAAAGCACAACACGTGCAAGTCCACATTGAAACTGATCCAGGACCTGACAAACATGTTTCAGTTAGGCAACATCTGTCTCGTGCCAAAACATACCAGGATCTACGTCAGCCCTGCACACCTCTGTTAGTCCGACCTCCCAATAGACAGAGTGCGTGTGTGTGTGTGTGTTCCAGGGAAACGCACCTGACCGTCGACGACAGTCCAGGCTCCGGGAACTTTGTCGTGGCCGCGGATCCAGTCGTGGATGGCCTTGGCCGGCTGGGCCAGGTTGACCTGCCAGAGAGACATGCTGACGGGTCAGGTTCTGTTCCAGACCACCGGGTCACCCTCACTTCTGAGAATCAGAGGGAAGCCCGGCAGCTGAGCGACGCGTGGTCATCTCATGCTTGGGAAAAGAAAAAGAAACCCTTTGCACTAAGAATAGGACGACTAGTTTAACTGACGTGGCTCCAAGAGGCCAATCAAACAGCAGCTGAGGTCAGCGAAGGTCAGATGAGGTCAGCCCCACCTCGGCCACCAGCCCCTCGAGATTAAAACTTCCATGCGTTTGTGGTCCGTCCAGATACTTTACAATTATACAGACACTATAATTGAGACCAAGATGACTTAAGTGGTACAAAGGATTTTTTGGGCTTCTAGATTAAACATATTAGAACTAAATTAATTGGAATACTGAGTATAGCTGCTTGAAATGCTTAATGCATGGAAGATATCATTTAGGAAGAATCCGCCTCAGTACTCATGAAACTAGGTTTTGAAGAAATTTGGGAGAAAGGTGGAAAATGAATTCCCCCTTCACTTAAATATATGCATTCCATGTTCATTTAAAAATATGTTAAATTGATTTGTCCTTTTCGGAAAAATCACAAATGAAAAAAACAGCCCACGGTAAATTTGCGCGCTGCATTTTTCTTAATAAATGACTCATTCTGTGAAAGTATTTAAATAGTGTGAACTGAAAGAAATGTAAAACAAATAATGAACAATGAAACCCTTATTATATAAAGAGTGACTTGACATTTGTTATATGTTTGTTATTGTTTTATGTTTACTATGGTCTGTCAATGGACTACAGATGCAAATTAGCTGTAGCTTCAATCTGGTACAGTGCATCAAATAGTGACATTTATGCTTTCACTGTACATGGTCCCTTTTTAAATAAAGACAATATTAATAATAATAAGTGGCGTGTGAAGTCAGGCCTCTCTCACCTTGGAGTTGGACTTCTTCTGAATGCCCTCGTAGCTCGCTCCGTCCTCCGTCTGGGGGATCCGAGGGGCCTTCCCGTCAGCAATGAGCTGCACCGACTCCACCTGCACCGGGTTCAAAGGTTCTGTTTCAATGCATGCTGATAAAAGACTTCTGAGTTCAGTCGTTCATCTGAATTGATTGAATCCCAGTTGCTTGCCATGGCCTTGATGCCCTCTGGGAAGAGGAAGCGGTTGTAGAGGGCGTCCACGGTGTCGTTGGGCTCCACTGCACACTCCCTCTGCAGCAGGACCGGCCCGGTGTCCAGGCCGGCGTCGGCCCAGAACACTGTTAATCCAGCTTTTTTATCGCCGTGGATCAGGGTCCTGGTGACACACAGAACAACGACCCATGATAATAATAATTATAATCTGAGATGGAGAATGTGAAGTGGACCATGAATCTGACCAGATCGCGTAGAATCATAAAGAAAAGATGAAAGCTAACTGCACCTGGAGGGAATCAATTACATTCAGTTTATTTTGTACACACTCCCCTCAGAGGGCTTTACAATCTGTACACATACGACATCCCTGACATTTGACCTCACATCGGATCAGGAAAAACACCGCCCAAAAAAATGTCACATGGTTGAACAATCAAACTGTGAAACCAACTGGGACATTTAATATAATTCACACATCTTAAGGCTAATAGCAAGTGATTTTAGAATGAATGAGTTAAACTTCATGATAGGTAGTTTTTCCAAAAGCTCCAGGCCCGTCACGGCCGTGAAATTAATAAAGTTTAGAAACTGGATGGATTAACACACATCTACAACACGATTCACATTTTAAATGTTATTTTTTATTTAAAATATGAGATGCAGATTCATTATTTTTAGCCAGGAGATTATCTGCTGACGTCATCTGTGCTTCTTTAGGACTGAAGGACCTCTCATGGTCGCATTCATTCCCACTTTTTTAAAGAAATGTTTTACTGACCGTTAACTCCTCACCACCAGTGTATGGCTAGTAAACTATCGCTAAGCTAATGTACACAGTGAACCAAGTGCCGACTACAATGGAAGAAGGAATGCCAGTTAGCCGTGAGCAGACCGTACACGGTGAACATCATTGAATCAAACGTTACGTTATGATTAGGGCTGCAACAACGAATCGATAAAATCGATAAAAATCGTTTATTAAAATAGTTGGCAACGAATTTCATTATCGATTCGTTGTGTCGCGCGATTATTACGGCGCTCAATAAGTCACGGAGTATAAACAAAGTTGAGTTGAGCGCAGAGCGGCGCAGGAGAAACAAGAGCGGAGTGAGACGGAACGCTGCGTTGTGAGAGCCAATCAGCGCTGAGCTGCTCCTCTGTTGATGAATCTAATTGGCTGCTGCTGCTCACGTGGCGCTGGATGCGGAAGTCATTCACGTAGTCGGAGACGTTCACGGAGCTAAGTGCGCCTCCGGGTGACGTCATGAACCCAGACACCAGGGCGCTACATGTCACGACGTGTGTGGCATTTCCACAAGAGTATAACGTAGAAAACGTGGTTATTTATTCCGTGGCGGATAGCAGAAAATATTTTTCCACGGAGAAAGGCAACGGAGATAAACCACGACGCCACTCGCTGTGAGCGCTGCGCTGCGCGTGCAGACTACATTTAACGGAGCGGAGCAGCGCGTGCGCTCTGATCGCTCTTTTAATTAAGTGTCGATCCTAAAAATATGCTGAATCACATAGTGTTTAACGTACGGGTACTTTGTTAGTATCGATACACCGTGCAGCGTGACCAGCAGATGTAGCCGACTAACATTCAAGCTAACCTAATTTCCCAATCGCTGTCGACATCTGAACGCTGATTGGCCGAGACGCGACACGTCCATCAAAGATGTTTTATTGCGAAGAGCACCACTCCACATTTTTTCCGCGTCTCACTGCAATCTCAACGGCAGCGGGCCAGGTGAAAAAAATTATAAATCGGAACGCGTCTCTGATATTGTTCAGGGGGCCACATGGGGACCACTGCTCAGGAGAGGAAAGCTGTCAGTCTGTTTGTGACGGGTTCATCACCATGGTGACCAGTGGGTCTCCAGGACCTTTCCATGACTTTAAACCACATTTCCATGATTAAACATTTTGTGAAAACTGTCTATACGTGACAAAGTGAGAAGATGTAGTTTTTAAACTAACAATGATAATTCCAAAGCATACCGTATATACAGGACTGTCTCAGAAAATTAGAATATTGTGATGAAGTTCTTTATTTTCTGTAATGCAATTAAAAAAACAAAAATGTCATGCATTCTGGATTCATTATAAATCAACTGAAATATTGCAAGCCTTTTATTCTGATTTATTGCTGATTATGGCTTACAGCTTAAGAAAACTCAAATATCCTATCTCTAAATATTAGAATATCATGAAAAAGTATACTAGTAGGGTATTAAACAAATCACTTGAATTGTCTAATTAACTCGAAACACCTGCAAGGGTTTCCTGAGCCTTGACAAACACTCAGCTGTTATAAATCTTTTTTTTTACTTGGTCTGAGGAAATATTAAAATTTTATGAGATAGGATTTTAGAGTTTTCTTAAGCTGTAAGCCATAATCAGCAATATTAAAAGAATAAAAGGCTTGCAATATTTCAGTTGATTTGTAATGAATCCAGAATGCATGACATTTTTGTTTTTTTAATTGCATTACAGAAAATAAAGAACTTTATCACAATATTCTAATTTTCTGAGACAGTCCTGTATACCGTGTAAATTAAAATTTGAATAAAACAAATTTGCATTACTTTTCCAAATATTTTGGGATTTTATTTTTTTCAATTACTTTTCTAGGCCTGCTAATAGCCATTTAAAAATTCCATGACTTTTCCAGGTTTTCCATGACCGTACGGACCCTGTTTTGAATAAAGGGTTGAAAATTAACGTTTTTTTTATCCGATTAATCGATAAAATAATCAACCGATTAATCGATTATCAAAATAATCGTTAGTTGCAGCCCTAGTTATGATGTCCATTAAATGAAGAGCAATTTTAAGTTATTGGATGATTAGCCTAGCTTAGCATGAAGACTTCACACTGGGCCTTTCTCTGTCCAAAACAAACAAAAAAACACACCCGCCTACAATCATCATATAAGTTCTCATTTTCTCAAATTCGTACACAAATTTAAAAGACTAATTATGTTTTCTCGATTTATTGTATTTAGCTTGGACAGAACTAAGCTAGCCGTTACCCACACCGCCTCCTGGCTTTAGCTTCATTCATAACAGACAGACATGACTCCCTGAAAACTCAAGAACCACATTTTAAATTCTTCTCCTGACCTACAAAGCCTTGATTGGTGATGCTCCATCATATCTTAAGGGGCTTGTAGTACCATATTGCCCCACTAGAGCTGCGCACAATAAATGCGGGGCTACTTTTAGTTCCTAGAGTCTTAAACAGTAGGATGGGAGCCAGAGCCTTTAGTTACCAAGCTCCTCTTTTATGGAACCAGCTTCCAACTTTAGGTGCTTGGGGATGTTTGAGGATACACTGAGCACCTATCTCGTCTTCTCTCTCTACTTGCAGACTAATTTACATCTTTCCATCACACATTATTAACTCTGCTCCCTCCCCGGCGTCCTTGTGACTTCACGTCTCATAGGGTCCATTAGACCTGGTCTGAAGCTGGTCCTGGGTCCTTGCCCCTGCATCTAGCTTTTGGCCAAAACCTGGCCTCCTTCCCATTGGCCCTGCCTCCTCTGTGCCTCCTGCCTCAGAGGCCGACCTCATTGGTCCGGCCTCTTTCATGATGCCTCCTGACTTTGTGCCTCCTACTCTACTCTCTACCTCCTTCCGTTTCATGGAGGTCTGGATCGATGTCCATGCCTACTACGAACTATTCATACAGTCTGTCATACTCATTGAATGTGTTTATGTAACTCTGTAACAGTGTTCATCTGGTCACATGACGTCTATTGCTTCTGTCCATCCTGTGTAGAGGGATCCTTCTCTGTTGCTCTCCTGAAGGGTTCTTACCTTTTTTTCCCCTGAAAGTTTTATTTTTTGAGAGATTTTCCTGATCCAATGTGAGGTCAAAGGTCAGGGATGTCTATGTGCACAGATTTTAAAGCCCTCTGAGCAGTGGCGGTTCGTCCATAGGGGGCGCTAGGGCGCCGCCCCTCTTAAAATTTGGAGATGAAAAAAAAAGAAGAAGAAGAAAAAAAAAAAAATTCTGTCAAAAAACATTATATGCCAAATCATTTCAATAGTAAATATACCGTGTTGACGCGCTAAATGTGTGTGGGAGACCGTAAGCCCCTGTCAACAACCACTTAAGTTAATGTGAAAAAATATAATATATCGCCATTATCACAGAGAGAAGCCCCTCCCCTTTTTCGAGGCGCTGGTCTAACGTGTGTGTGCGGCATCGATACAACATTTCAGTCGTTTTGGCAATGACCGGCTTCACATTGGCGGATGAAACCGGAATCTTGGGCGCACAAATGCGCACGCGATTGGATTATTCGGCAGATCAGAGACCCGTATGTTCCCTCAGCCCATAGAGCAGTGTTGCCAGGTCCGCGGTTTTCCTGCGGAATCGGGCCACTTTTGAAGTGTTGCTCGGTTGAATTTTTGTCCTTGGTTCGGGTAGACCTATTTTGCATGCAAATTACATGAATATCTTTAAATAAAAATCCATATTTTAAATGAAATAATTTATTCATACCCAAATCCTACCAAACTGACTCCAGATCAGCACGTACACACATTTTATTTATGATAATATACTGTATCTAATTACACAAGGCCATTTTAGGACCTAGGTGAAATAACTTGAGGGAAAACTGCTTTTAATGCTGGCAAACTAAACATATGTTGTTACTTTGTAGATATTACAATACATTTGGCAATGATAGCAATGCTGTTGAACTTTAAAAGCAGTGTATATGGTTTGGCACGGGCATATTTTGAGTTCTGATATTGGGCTGGTTTTTGGGCTGGTTGTGTCACACAGACCTGGCAACCCTGCTGCCCAGAGCTCCACGGAGGTACGCGAGCAACATAGCTAGCAGAAGCTTTATGTTAGTATGGCGTCGGCGACTGAAAACTCTGGTATCTCTACACCAAACACCTTTCAATCGACGGTCAGATATTGACAAGAAGAGGCTGAAAGAGTTGGGACCCGAACATCCGGATTTAAAAATTGTGCAGCAAAGCGCTGACCGCGGGAGGACGTACACCCGGAGGTGCTCCTCAAGCCTATATGCTAACCGGAGCTGATTAGCTGAATGCTCCATGAGTAATTCATTTTTTGTTTCCCCTGTCTGTTTTCCAAAGTCCTGGGACGGAAACTCTCTGGACTACAACGGGGTGAGGGATCTACAGAGCTTCAGACAAGTGTAAAGCACGAATCTTGCCGAAGTTATCTAGCTAAGAACATGGAGCTAACTCGCTAACAGCATTCAACCCCGTTTGCAGACCGAACTGGCATCGAAAACACAACGAAGAAGTTCTGAAAAACAGACACATTCCCTCCAGAATAATGGAAACAGGCTGGTTACAGACATGATTGACTTTAACCAGAGTTATTGAGAAGTTTGACCACTTTAAAGAGAGGAGCTACTTTTCTTTACATATAGTGGGTCTACTCTGTCAAACAGTTAGAAATGCACTCTGTCATTTCTTGTTTTCAATGTAATGTATTTTATTTTTGTTTGTTGTTCAACGATATTATTGAGTGTTTGTGAATTTTATTTTAATGAGCTATTTTTATTTAGCGTTATTTTTAAAAATCTGTTTCCTGCGTAAATTGCTTTCCATCTGTTGCACTTCCTGCTCCTGAGTCCGTCTTTCCGTCACAATGGTTTTATATTGCCGAGGGTGAGTTGAGTGAAAAACGATTTTGCACTATTTTGGCTATATTCTTCAATAAAAATTAACCGTTTATGTTACATACAGTAATGGAATGTTAATACGATCCCGGCGTCCAGCTGTCGTGTCATTTAGACTGTCAAAATATACGTTTGGTGGCGGTTTCATTGAGCCACTTTCTAGCTCATGTAGTTATTTATTTTGTCCATTAGGGGTCTCTGTTTTCCCCTTGTATGTTACATGTCATGGTTTTTGATGAGAATTGTTCTTATTTAGATTTAATGTGGTCCTGTCTTCCATGGACAATGTTTTTTTATTGCTGAGGGAAGTGGAAGTGCAGAGACAAATCAGAAGGCAAATGTGTGTGTTCTGTTGTCTTCTGCAGAATAAATAAGTGCTGGGAAAATCCACCATCTGAGCCGACTTCTTCCATGCCCGTTCCACATCAGTTACATCTGCTCTGAACCTCTTTCATGTGAGGGTGAAACTCTTTTATTTTGCAAACCTCTGAAACCCAACCCAATGTTCCTTAAAGCTGCTCTGAACCTCTCATGCCCAAAGTTACAGTGTGTTGATAGTTGTTGTTGGACAGTGTTGAGCACGCTGTGTTCTTGAAATAAAGCTTTGTTTTTTACAATATTCTACTCAAAACCTCTCTTCTTCTCATTGTTGAGTGATATTTAAACCACTGCGCCCCCCCCAAAAAAAATGTCACCAGCCGCCACTGCCTCTGAGGCAACTTTGTAATTTGTGAAACCGTAATATATTAGGAGCAGATGGATAACTTGTGTTAAAACAATAGTACGAAAGCAAGACCTATTTATTTACCCGCAGTGATAACGGGAAGAGAGAGATAGAGAAAGGGCGGAGGACAGACTGGAGGGAGAGATAAGAAAACCAGCTTGCTGTGAGTTGAGGGTCAAATAGAACCGGTTTAGACAGATCCCGCCCCCTACACCCCACCTGTGAACTGTACACCCTCAGCCTTTTAGCTGTTGTGAAGAAGAGCAACTGCAGCCACAAGGGATGGAGTGAGTGTAGAAGGCCTCAGGCTGACACCTTGACTCAGTGATACAAGTTACAAGATCTAAAGTTCGCTCCACATTAGCCGCCACGGCTACAACAACAGAAAAGAGACTGTACTCACTCAGCCAGGAGTGCGTTTTTTAAATTAAACATTTCATTTGTATGAGAACAATAAATAGTTATTTCTTCATTCCGTAAAGTCTCCCTTTTAAAGTTCCCAAAACTGAAGTGTTTAGACCGTCTTATTTCTTCCCTTTTTTTCCCCCTGAAGGGTTATTTGGGAGTTTTTCCTGGTCCGATGTGAGGTTTTGGGGCAGGGATGTCTATGTGTACAGATTGTAAAGCACTCGGAGACAAATTTGTAATTTGTGAAATTGGGCTATACAAATAAACTGAATTGAATTTTCCCGGAATGTTTCGTAGCTTTTGTTTGTCCTTTTATGAAGCTGTTCACATTTTAATCCAATACCTCTTGGTTTTTACTTTGTGTTTTCATTTATCTCTCGTTTATATTGCAGCATATGAACCAGCACAGTATGGCAGTGATACATAACCAATCTTTAATATGGTTATTTTGTCTGTTATGTGGTACATGGTGGCTGCTATATATTAAATTTGGAAAATATATAAAAACAATACATTGTAATTTTTGGTTTTCCTATTCCATGTCCTCCTGCTTATTATTAAACCTTTATTTAACCAGGTGAATCCCATTGAGATTTAAAATCTCTTTTTTGAGGGTGACCTGGATATTGTCAGTGTTGTACACATGATGTTCCATTCAAAGCCATCAGTCGTGCTTACAGGTGTCCGTGTTGAGGGAGAGACACAAACATTCAGGTTATCAGTCAGGATATAATGACCTGGTTCACCTGCTGCAGGTGGGAGGGGCTAAGAAACATCTGCCCAATCAGCAGAAAAAAGCCCAAGTGGCAAAAAACTGAAACAAAATCAACCTGCAGTGATGCATCACGTTACCGTCGCTCAACGGGCAATTTAAGTGAGTCCTGCCAGCTCACGCGTGCTGGGCATAGTGCCGATTCAATCGTTAAGATGTCATCCGTTCATTACGTCGACGTTTCTTCTCGCTGGTGACACCTGTCTAAAGTTACATTCACACCAAAAGCGTTTGCGAATTTTGCAAGCGAGTAGATCCCATCAGCAAAGTCAACGCACAGACGCGAGTGGTCGCGATTGCAGCGCCAATGACGCGAAGCGAAAAAATCTGCCTCTTTGCCGAGTTGCGACAGCCAATCAGCGTTGAGAGGCTCCGCCGTCGGTGAATCTAACTGCTGCTCTAATTGCGCTGGAAAAGACAGTTATTCAGACGTAGTCGGTATAAGTCACTGGGCTTTGTGAGCCTACGGGTGATGTTTTAAATATATATATATATATATGATATTAACGTTATGAACCCAAACACGAGGGCATTACATGTTCTGACGTGTGTGGGACGTCCACAACAAGTATAAAGCAGAACTAGTGGTTAGTTCTTCCGTGGTAGATGGCGGAATTTATAACTGTTTCCACGGAGTAAAGCGATCATGGAGATAAGCTCCGCCCCCTCTAAAGCGCAAATGAAGCGAATGACGGAATTAAACGACAACGTGTCAAGCAAGTAAACTCACGCAATAAAGCATTGGGAATATTTGCAACACTTTTGGTGTGTACGCAGTGTTATGGCTGCTTAACTGATCCCCACAGCTTGTTTTGGTCGGTGACGACCTTTTGACCTGAGAGAGTGAACCAAATGTTTAATCTGAGGATCATATATATACCCCACTAATCTCCTCCTCCTCACCAGTTGATGGCAGACGCTCCCCTGTGCAGCGGCAGGATGGAGGGGTGGTAGATGATGGAGCCATGCTCGGGCTCGTCGATGACGTTCATGGGGATGAACTGGGAGCAGAAGGGCATGACGTTGAGCTCGGCGCCCACCGCCTTGTAGGCGTCCACCACCTCCGGGATGGGCTTCCCCTTGAGCCGCCACCGCGGGAACTTGAACACCGGCGTCCCGTCCTTCTCGGCGGCCACCGCTGGAAGAGAAGAACAGAGTGACACGGTTCAGAAGGCAAACAGGAAGTGGATCAGGGATGGAATTTCATCCTTCAGCTTATTTGAACCATTACATAACTTCAATGCATTTGGCGCTAAGGAGTTTTTCAGTTTCACGTTAACATTGAATGCAACGCTTTTGAGACGCACACACACGCACCAGACACCTCAGGCCTGTGATGACCCGTGGATGTTTGGGGGCCGTCACACCCCACGTTCTCCGTCCAATACATAACATTTACTCTGTTGGATTTCTTTGGTATTTCTCGTTTAGAAGTGTTAAACACCAACTTAATAAATGGGATGATAATCAACTTTGTTTTCTGATCTCTTCCTGATGTTTAGACGTGACGGACTCAGGCAGGACTCACAGAGCCTACATTGGCTGTAAGACCCCAACATGGATTGGAATACCTTTCTGATCACAGAGTATTTGGTATTTTTTGGTCATTTCAAATAGAAAGCACCTCAAGTCCGATGTGTTTAGAAAAGGTGGGAGGACTCACCCAGGGGGTCGGCCTTGCCGTCCTTGTCGGGCACCGTGAACACGCCAACCACCTTGTGACCCTGCTTCCTCAGGTTGCTGTACACCTCCTGGCCGAACAGGCTCTGGCCGATTATAGCCAGCTTCAGCTTCTTCTGGTAGTAATTCTGGAAGAGAACAAAACACAGACAGCTTCAGCCGGCCTCACTTTCAACACTCCTGGGTTGCTCATGTCATGGAACCGGCAATGGGAAACCCAATGCTGAGGCAACTGGAAAACCTTGAGCACCAGGGGGGTCGACAAGACATCTCTCAAACTGTTTTCTTTTTAAAAAATAAAAAAAAGGTACACTGACGTGAAGTTCGGGAACATGCAATTTGCAAAAAGGAATAAATCTGATATGTAGAAGACATCATTTAAAATCCCAAATAGAGAGACAAAGACATTATAACCAACTGGGCAGCTTTAACATCATGTCAGACCTCCACTATAATACATTGATTAAAAATGTTATGCAACACTAAAAAAACATTTATTATCATTGATCTCCCTTGTATCTCCTGATTGACAAAACATGTCTTCAGATTTATTCTGTTGCAAAAGCCAGAGTTATTAGGTTCTTATGCTTATTACAAAGATTTAAATAAGAGAAGAAGAAAAGTTAAGTTCCTGCAAACAGCATCACTGGTTACAATCACCACACATATCTATAATATATTTATTAAAAAATGTTATGCAACACAATTTTTTATTAGTGATCTCTTTTGTAATTAACTGACAAAACATGTCTTCAGATGTATTACTGTTCCAAAAGCCAAACGTTACTAGGAAAATAGTTTGTTTCCCTCCACATAATAAACAACTCATTTATTGGACTGTAAACAGCATGAAGTGAAAAGAGTAAGGGGGGGGGGGGGGCAAATAACAGTCCGCCCCAGGCCCGATGGGCTATTAACCCTTTGCATGCTATTGGCTGACAGAGCCGTGACGCGCAGGCTGACTCCTCAAGCGCGCCCCCGACCTCAGCGGCACATGTGTTCAGGACGGTTTGGGTGACCCACGCGCATCTGGTCCCGTCAGTAAGGGGTCACGGTGTATTTTAGCATGTGTTTTAGCAACCATGAACCCGAGAAGGTAGCTCCCCGTCGTCGCGGGGGGCAGACATGCTTACGTGCCGCGGGCTCGCCCCCGACGGTGTACAGTGCGGAGCTCACATGCTGATGCAACTCCTCCACGAGCGCGTACACTACCGGGGAGAGAGGGGCGGAGACAGGGGCGACGAGCCGGCGAGTAACGTGGCAGACACGCTGGTTAAGACCTCGACGTGAACCGTGATTCACTAGTGCGTAAATCAGGGTCGAGTGCCCGAGTCGGTCCCCCTCGTATCACCGTTACCCGGACATTCGTTTAACCGGCTTCTCATTCATTCTCCGGTGCAGTAAAATAAACGTTACTTACGGAGGAGGTGGAGAATTTCCTGAAGACTTGACTTGCCGTCCACAACATAATGGCGGTGTTATATATATATATCTATAAATAATTATTTTTTAAAATAATCCAAAATGCTGCAGGATTTGTCCGACCTGCTGCTGGACACACACCCACACACACCTGCCTCTATGTGTGTGACTGAGTCTGGCTCGCGACAGCCAGCTTATACTCGACAGCGGCCGCGGACACATCCAGTACGTGCCGCTTGGTGCCGTGCGTGCGCGGTCACGCGGTGCATGCTCCCTTGACTATAAACTACGAACGCGCGGTCACGCGTGGGAATCCGTCAAACCCTCGAGGCTGTGCTGCCTGGTGGTTTGATTGCGTTATGAGTCAAACACAGTGACTCAATATTGGTTGTGTGTTTGTATTGTTGGCTTCATTATATTTATTAATCAGCCACATTAGATTAATATGGAGCTACGTCATTGTTGTATACGATTGACGTTTTAAAAAGACGTGTTTAACTTGAAAAATGTATTTCACTAAATAATTATATTATCAATATATGAACAACATATCGTAGCTACTTTGCATTCAGACCTGCAGGAAGGACACATGTTGGCATTTCATAAATATTCTCTTTTAGAAAGCACTTAAATGCATTTTCTCCACTAGAAAGCACTTAATTACATTTTCTCCACTGGAAAGCACTTAATTACATTTTCTCCACTAAAAAGCACTTAATTACATTTTCAACACTGGAAAGCACTTAATTGCATTTTCTCCACCGGAAAGCACTTAATTACATGTTTCTCCACTGGAAGAGCACCATGGAAAGCACTTCATTATTTTCTCCACTAGAAATCACTTAATTACATTTTCTCCACTAGAAAAGCACTTAATTAATTACATTAAATTCAGTTTATTTTTATATAGCCCAATATCACAAATTACACATTTGCCTCAAAGGGCTTTACAGTCTGTATACATACGACATTACATGTTCTCTACTGGAATAGCACCTTGAAAGCACTTCATTACATGTTCTCCACTGGAACAGCTCCCTGCAGAACACTTCATAATGTCTTCTACTTAAATCACATTAGCTTGTACATTGGCCCACAATAGAGGCCACTTTAAGATGTGTTATCTACCATAGGGAATCAAAGATACAGTTGCTGTGTTTTCTTTGAACATCCATCGAACTTTGGAATCAAGGTTCCTTTCAATTTAAATGAAATATAAGTTTTCCACGGAGCATCAAACTAGCCATTGCTCAGCAACAGTTGTATTTTAACCTGCAACCTCTCTGCAGCCAAGATGTGTGCAACAACTTCATGTCTGAAACAACCTTTTGCATTTCTAAAGATCAATGGTTGAGGTGTTCTTCTGCACCAGCAACGCCTTTTCCAGGGTCATTTAATTCAGTTTCCTCAACATGCCTTTACCAGTTTCATTCCCCTGCTGCACAGCTGGAGAGACTCCCACACAAAACAAGCTCAAATCAACAAACATCTGGCAACATCCACTCTCAACTGCCCTGCTCAGCAAAGGTTCAAACAGTTGACCACCCACACCAACATGTCAGCTGGAGATGTTTCCTCCAGGTTAGAGCTGATAACTGTCTGACAATCACCATCCTATTATTCCATAAGAGTAATGCAACTGTCCATACATCTGATTAGAAGGCTTCTGTGCGATTTAAAACTGCTTTGCTCCAAAATAAAGTCCTAACTTTTCTAACAGACATAAGGCATGTCAAGATACCAAAATTAGAACTTCTATATGATACCTGCCAGAAATATCCCGATACGATACCAGAATTCGATATACAAATACAATACTGGTATATTTATCTAAAATAGTAATAAATAAAACATCTGTATGGTTCCCTTTTTACCAGCATGTTCCTGCCCAGCTTTTTCAACACTTAACAAATGGCATTGATATCAGTATTAGCCTACAGCAAGATATTAATGAAATCATGGTGCCATCATAGCATTGATCATGCACGGTTAAGTAGGCCTTTTGTCTGTATATGACCAGATGACGACATAGCTCCTTCCATAAGTATGAGCAATTGTAGAGTTCATATTTTATCTGAATTCATGGAATAATTAGTAATTGTGCACTATTCTAATGAAGTATCGAAACTAAAAATATGCAAAACCGTATCGTTTTGAACGTACGGATGCCGCGGTACCTTTTTAGTATCGGTACACCGTGTAACCCAGTACAAGGGATGTTGTCTAAACTGTCATAACTAATCTAGGTCAGTCCTAAAATAAAGATCACCAAGTATCAATGGAAGCACTGGATCCAGAAGTGGTACCTGCCCGTGCACCCGAGTGAATGTGCATTTAAGAACGCACACAGACAACCAACCAGGGGAGCAACTGTTTATTTGTGAATAGCTTCGACAACAGCAAGAAACAGAGGACCAACGGTAAGAGCACTGGTGGTGGATGTTGCTCAGTTTGAGGGGGGGGGGGGGGGGGGTCACATCAGGCAACAACTGCTTTGGCATGAAGGTTTCTATTCCCTCCCAACACCCCTGCTATGATTAAAAAGTGCCTTTTTAATAAGTTTGATCCCTCCCACGTGTCAAAACTAAACCACCAACGAGTCGCTGTCCTAGATGAGAAGCTTTCCTGGCAGGCGACAGGGGGAACATGCCCGAAATCTCTTTAAACATTCTGGGCAATAATTTACTGTGTGTTGCCCCAGGAAACGGTTACCGATAACAAGGACTTACTTCTCTTCCCACAGCCAGCGCTGGGAATATTCAAATCACTAGTGTATGGCCCCGCGCTGGCACCTTGTTGTTCCAAATCCTCAACCGGTGCACGCCAAAAGGTAGGTGTGTGTGTGTGTGTGTGTGGGGAGGGGGGGTTTCAGGCATGTCTCTCCAGGACAAGGGCCCCATGCTAGTGTTACACACTCTACGACAGGTTACATGTGACAAACAACAAGAGCCTTTTTCATGTGGAGCACCGAGGCCAGCGGAGTAATGAGGTCACAGGAAGCGAATCCCTGCTCCGAACTGGACGCCGTCACATATCCTACGAGAGGAGAGGAAGGTAGTGAAGACTTGAGTTCACCGTAAGACACATCTTTAAGTCACACAGAAGAACCGAAATTTAAAGAATTAAAAATAAATGCGGCGGAAATATATATTGTTTTAATTCCACAAATTCTTCCTTCTTCTCGGGGCATCAACCACTTAACATGGTCCATCCATTTTGAAGCCATCTGAACTTTCTTGTATAAATTACTGATGTACTGCACAATATACATCCTGGTCCTCGACTGCACTTTATGTATTTTTTATTATTGTTTCACGTCATGTTTTGCATTACATGTTGTCCTTTCTGAGGACCCCAGGAAGATTAGCGGCCGCTAAGTCGTCAGCTAACGGGTTAATAAACTAAACACATTACCAACAATGCAACTCACCTACTCACAGCTTGGCTTCAGAGTCAGGCGTATTATGCCTCACTTCTGTCGGGATTATTCTTTTTGTTTGACTTTTTCACTCTTTACAATTATAAACCCAACGTCTCGATTGAAAAAGGAGCAGTATGTCTGGGTCGTGGAATTCCTGCTACCGACTACGCCACTGGCCTGTTGAGACTCCGCCCACTGTTGAGACTCCACCCACTCCTCTCTACCTCCATCTGCCAGATGGATCGTAGAGGTCTCCATCGTGGAATACGCCTACTATGAACTATTCATACACTGTCATATTCATTGAATGAATTTTAACTCTAAGTCTGTCCTTCTGTACACATTACATCTATTGCACCTGTCCATCCTGGAGAGGGATCCTCCTCTGTTGCTCTCCTGAAGGTTTCTTCCATTTTTCCCCCCTGAAGGGTTATTTGGGAGTTTTTCCTGATCCGATGCGAGGTTTTGGGACAGGGATGTTTATGTGTTCAGATTGTAAAGCACTCCGAGACAAATTTGTAATTTGTGAAATTGGGCTATACAAATAAACTGAATTGAATTGTAGACTTTAGTGCCATCTAGTGGTGAGGTTGCAGATTGCTTTTTTGTTCCTCACACATGCTGGTGAGACATTTGATGAGTGCAACTGGTTAACCCTAGTCTTCATGCCTTGATAGAAGAAACATGAGTGACCCTTGGTTCCCCCAGTGACCCTCAGTTCCCCAGGCTGTCTACCTGTCTCCACTCTGGACCCCCATGGGAACGCAGTAATTGAGCTCCAGTCTGGCGATGTTGCCGAGCCGCAGCACGATGCCGGCTCCGTACGACCAGCGCATACTTTCAGCCAGCTTCTGGAGGTGAGCTCGGGGGCCGTCACCTGCACGTACACACACATGCACACACACGTCAAAGACTCAGATTATAAAACAGGGGGAATTGAATGAATCCAGCTTGGTCTTCAGTCCACCCACCGTAGTTGAGGTTGCAGAGGTTGCCCGCGTTGAGGAAGAAGTGCGTTCTGAAGAGGTCTCCGAAGCCGCCCTTGCCCGGTCTGAAGGGCAGCGGCGTGTAGAGATGCAGGCCGCCTGCCCAGTACGCCTCTCCACCCAAATAGTCACCTGAAGCACACAGGGTGAGCTGCTGTACTACAACTTAATTCAGAGTACATTCGTAAAGTTACATATATATATATATATAATTTACAAAAACAGTGGGTAATTTTCTCCAAAATCCATATTTGCAATACACCTAACATTTAAAAGCAGTTGCTTTCTTTCTTTACCTTCACTCTGCGGCCCGATGCTGTACATCCCAAATCCTCGCACACTGGTGGGACCCCCGAGGTAGAACCTGGACAACGCACAACAGTCATGAACCGTCTACTCGAAAATCACACATCCGCCATTAAAAGAAAAGTCTAAACACTATTAAAACAAACTAAATGGGAATATTTAGTTAGTGTTGTCAGGGCTGATGACCCCCTGTAGACCCCCTGATGACCCTGTGTACCTGTCAGCGATGCAGGATGGCTGGTTCCCGATGGGACAAAGCATCCCCCCCCACAGAGACGCAGACAGGACCTGAGAGGACACAGAGTTGCCTTTATTCACATGCACACCACCTAAATTAAAGCTATTCATTTAGTGTTGCGCCATCGCCCCTTGGTGGTTCTTTTCTGCAACGACAAACAAAACCACCAAATAAAAAGACTCGGCTGTGTGCAACAGGTATGGAGTGACCCGTCTCCGTCTCACCGAGTCCCAGAAGAGCCGTCTGTTGAGCTGCAGCTCAAAGTCCTCCTTCAGGAAGCTGACGTCTCCTCCCGTGTAGCCCGCCAGTTCCTGCAGGGCGGACGAATCAAACCGCCTTCAGAAATATACCCTTAAAAAAAAACAACACTAAAATGTCCCACAAGCTGAACTTCAATGTTTCCAAAACGACGCCAGGAACTGAGTCTCAGTTTCCACTCGTCTGATAAATCTGGCAGGAAGTGAAATTTTTTGACATGTGACCCTGAAGAAACACACGAGGTGACAACTGAAACTATTGTTGATGCCATTCAGCCCATGTGTTTTACATTATATTTATTCTTATTTATATCTTAATGTTTTTACCTGTTATTGCTGCACTCTGTTTTAACAATGACAATAAACTTCCTTATCCTAAAAGCAGCTCCATGTGTTGCTCTGTGGCTTCTTCTTCAGGCCATTTCATTGGTTGTTTAAGTTATTCAGCCTCTACTAAAGTACAACTGTTCATTTATTTGATCAGTAACTAAATAAATGGCATTTTAGAGTTCTTTGCACCTCATTGGTTGAGCATGCAAACACTGACCTGGTTGATCCGGAGCAAGGCGCCCCGGCTGGGGAAAATGGCGGAGTTCCTTGAATCCACAGACACGGTGTACTGCAGATAGAAAAAGCTATACTTCACGGGGGGAAATATGGGACAAAACCGAATAACTGAAGCTCTACATGTAGGAAGGATGTGTTGTCAGACTGGAATGGGAGCCTCACCGAGAGGGCGGACTTCAGCGAGTGTCCGCTCTCCTCGCGCACGGCGAAGGACGCGCTGCGCGCCAGGCAGCCCAGCTCGCGCCACACGCCCTCCCACTTCAGCGTGTGGTTGGTCCTCCCCAGAGGGAACTGCAGGAGGATGGGAAAGAAGAAGAAGAAGTCTTAGTGAACAATGCATCCCTTTAAATGGTTCCTTTAAAAAGTTGATCTGACGTCCTCCACTTACATTAAACTCTGCAGATCCGCCTCTGTCCGTCTCTTTTAAGGAGCTCCATGGGAACTGACCGGTCACTTTGTACATGTTGAGGGTGAGGCTGAAGCAAGAGGACACACAATGTGTTAGAACTGTGTATTGGCCCGTGTGGAGCATATTACATATTACCCAGGGTTCATACACATGTTGACCAATGGTTGTCCAGGACTTTAAACCAAATTTCCTTCACCAAACATTTTGTGAAATCTCGGTGTATACATGAGTATATACCATAAAAGACAATAGTTTGATTAAAAGAATAAATATTTATATAAATGTTTATTCTTACTGCGTAAATGAACATGAGAATATAACAAATTTCCAGGCTTGGAAATAACCATTTTTTAAGTTCCATGACTATTCCAGGTTTTCCATGACCGTACGAACGCCGATTGTTCGACATACTTGCGATCAAAGTGTCCCGGCTGGGGCTTGAAGAAGGACAGGCCGTAGGACGTCTCCTTGGTCCCGTAGGAGAACTGGAAGGTGAGTTTCTCCGCTCGACCGAACGTGTTGGGCAACTTTACACCGAGCACCTGGAAGACCGGACCGATCCCCATTAGCCCACAGCCACTGGCACTAGTCACTAGCAACCCACTGGGATAGTTGACTGGCGACAGCAGAACAAGCACCAGCAACACGCAACACGCTAGTTGGGGGCTCTGTCCCGTTTCCCCCATGAAAGTGTGTTTTCTATTTCTTGAGAGTTGTTCCTGATCCGTTGTGAGGTCAAAGGTCAGGGATGTCGTATGCGGACAGATTGTAAAGCCCACTGAGGATAATTCGTAATATTGGGCTATATCAAATAAACTGAATTGAATTGTTAAAGAGTCCCAGTAACCAGTGGGCCAGCATGCATAAGACGGCTCAATCTAAATGGAACACAGCCACTATTAATGCTGTTGGCTGCACATGTTAACTATTTTATTTTAGTATTTGAAAAATCAACTGACTTAACATTCAAATGCTGCCCAGATGTTTCTTGTCTTATGGCACATCTATTCTTACTAAAACTAAGAAAAGAGATCACATCACTCCTGCACTAGCTGCTCTGCACTGGCTCCCAGTAAAATCAAGAATCACTTTTAAAATTCTTCTCTTAACCTACAAAGCCTTGATTGGTGATGCACCATCATATCTTAAGGAGCTTGTAGTACCATATTGCCCCACTAGAGAGCTGCGCTCACTAAATGCGGGACTACTTGTAGTTCCTAGTGTCTTAAAAAGTAGAATGGGAGCCAGAGCCTTTAGTTATCAAGCTCCTCTTTTATGGAACCAGCTTCCAATTTCAGTCCGGGAGGCAGACACAGTCACCTCGTTTAAGAGTCGACTTAAGACTTTCCTCTTTGACAGAGCTTATAGTTAGGGCTGAATCAGGTTTGCCCTGGTCCAGCCCCTTGATATGCTGCTATAGGCTTATAGCTGCCGGGGGACGTTTTAGGATGCACTGAGTACCTATCTCCTCTTTTTTCTCTCCTTAGTGATGAATTTTCATCTCTCAATCACACGTTACTAACTCTGCTTTCTCCCCGGAGTCCTTTTGACTTCACGTCTCATGGGGTCATCGGACCCTATGAGACGGCATAGATCCTATCTGCCTGATGGATCATCGAGGTCTGGGTCGTGGAATTCCTGCTACCGACTACACCACTGTCCTGTTGAGACTCCGCCCACTGTTGAGACTCCGCCCATTCCTCCTCCCCACCGCCATCTGCCTGATGGATCGTGGAGGTCTCCATCGTGGAATATGCCTACTATGAACTATTCATACACTCTGTCACATTCATTGAATGTATTTAAACTCTAAATCTGTCCTTCTATACACATTACATCTATTGCATCTGTCCATCCTGGAGAGGGATCCTCCTCTGTTGCTCTCCTGAAGGTTTCTTCCCTTTTTTTCCCCTGAAGGGTTATTTGGGAGTTTTTCCTGATCCGATGTGAGGTTTTGGGGCAGGGATGTCTATGTGTACAGATTGTAAAGCACTCTGAGACAAATTTGTAATTTGTGAAATTGGGCTATACAAATAAACTGAATTGAATTGAATTGAATTATTCATTGTGTTTAAAGCTCTGCACAGTTGCAGATAAAAAACACATACATATAATACTTATAGAATTAGATTTTAACGGTGGCTGCGGAAGATTGTTTCTGAGTAGATTTCATAATTCATAAGTTATTGAAAAAAAAAATTGGAGGCTTTGAATGTAAAAAGATAACATGATAAACGTGCAATTCACATGGACAACGCTTCTCTTTTTCAGCCCACCAGCCATAGAGCGTAGTGGTATTGTTGCCATAGTTACAACGACGTAATACCTCACTACCCATCGCTAGTCCTCTCTGCCTCGTGTTTTTCCCTCACCATGCTTCCTTCATTGTTGCCAACCATGGTGTTGTAGCTCCCTGTCAGCCTCTTGACCTCCGTCACCTCAAAGGTCACATCCAGTCCGTTGGGCAAAGCGTCCGAACCTGAGGGAGGGGGAGAGCCAATCGGGTCGAGGGAGGTTAGTTCACATCAAACAGCCCGCCTTCCAATAGAAAAACAGCACGCAGGTACATTGAAGACTTTCACCAACAAAGCATGAGACAAACACAGACTTTGGAGGTGCGTATGAGTTACCTTCAGACGTATCGATCAGAACCTCCACCTCTTTGAAGATGCCCAGACGGAGCAGCCTCTGTCTGGCGATGTGAGATTTTTTCATGACCTGTGAGCGAGACAGAAGCACCTCAGATTAAAACATAAGATACCATCTCTACTTCCATCTCAAGAAAACTCAGCAGGGTGCTCGACCCACACCGCAGTCCTGAATACATACGTCGATGAGGTTTTTGGCGTGGAAAACCTCAGAGATCTCGTAGCCGAGCAGGTCCTCTTTAGTTCTCCCGAGTCCCTGGACGTTGACGTGCTGCACGACCACCTGCAAGCACACAGATTGCACTTGGGTTACGCTCACGTGAGACATCATTTCATTTATTTTTCAGCAAGCAGAAGTGACCCTTTGGGGTCTGGCTCTTCTGCACAAGCCAACTGACTGTCCCAGGAAGAGAGAAATAGTTTCATTAAAGCAAATCATACATCAATTAAACTTTAAACAAGTGTGGGCTGGAAATACTAAGTAACAGTTAGAAATCCATAGAACTATTGGATGTATTTAACGACTACGATACCTACTCCGATAGTATGTAGCACCACTGCTGCTATACCAGGGTGGGACATTCACATATTCTTTAGGGGTTAATTTTTTCCCCCACTGATTGAAATACAGGGGCATTTAAAAATAAATTGGGGGCACTTTTTGAAACATGTGAAATAATATGTAACTGTTGTTCAAAAATAATAAATATACTTATTTAGCCTGACACTATATGATCAATTGTCATACAAATGGCAATAATAAGACTATTAGGCAGCAGTCTACCGATTCAAAGTGTTATCTTAGATTTTTTTAACAAAAAACAGACAGAAAACATAAATCAGACAACCATGTTCAATGCTATTCTTATTTCTTTCTGGTTATTTATTGTTAATAATTATTTTAACAACTATAAACAATTATAACTTATTTCTTAGTTTTTAGATAGTTCAAAATTAGATTTATTGATTTATTTTGTGTACCGACCTAGTATAGGAGATACAGGTAGGACACACAAAACAAAGAACAAAAACAAAGCACTATGAATTTACCAAAATTATGGGGGCATTTTTTGCCTCCTAGTGATATCAGGCTGTGCTATACTCACATCTTTGTTTTCAAGGATCTCCTGCTTGGACTCCTGCTCCGGTTCCGGAGGCTCCACTAGGTCGTCGGGGTGGACCCCCAAGTCCCGGCCATGCATCGGGAGAGGATCCAGGCTCTGAGACAGTGATGAGCACAAGACGAGTCAACCCCTCAGTTCTTTTCTGGGCTTGGATTTTGTTATGGGATCCAATATTATTATGAAGTCAGTTAAGATGGGACCGTTCTTCTCCTGAAGGTTTCTTCCCATTTTTCTCCCAGTGCAAGTTTTTTTTCTATTTCTTGGGAGTTTTTCCTGATCCAATGTGAGCTCAAAGGTCAGGGATGTTGTATGTGTACAGATTGTAAAGCCTAGTAAGGCAAATTCGTAATATCGGGCTATATAAAATGAAATAAACTGAGTTGAATTAAATCTTAACAGGGTCCAAAAACAACAACATAAACAAAAACAAAAAAAGCATGTATGGCACCTTTAAAAAGGGCAGTTAAGTCAAAAGGTGGGGCTCCATGAGGAGTCAGCAGGGGAGTGACATTGGTTCTGGGGCACGAGGGTCGACTTATTTATGTATATATTGTGTGTATAAATTAGAAGTTGTGGAGGAATGTTAATACTTGGGTTGTTATTCTAAGGTGGCGATAAAAGTCAATAGAATAACTCCACTATAAGACTATTACAGAAAAGTTAAACAATTTTCTGACTTTGTTACCACTCATTTGGATTAATAAAAAGCCTTTGTGTCCTGCTTTCTTCTGTGAATGCCTTGTAAACGCATTAAAAGGCCCACTATAATACCCCATACAAAGTACAACTAGGCTTTTTTTCCCTCCAATAATGTGCCATCTTATTTTTTTAAACCCCGCCCATCCCGGACTAGCAGCATGATGGCAGTTTAATTAGCTTTAGGCAAAGCTACACCGTTACACCACGCACAGCTCGCCGATAAACACTCGTGTCCACCCGCCAGTCTTCTGCACGGTGGTGCGCCCTGTTCAGCCGGCGTGTGACAGAACATCGAGTACCGGTGAGAGTGCAGCCTTCTCAGTGTTGAAGCAGGGAGGTCATGGTCAAAAGACCGCAGCGAAGCCAGCGGTCAGGGAGAAGTACACGTTACCTTGGCATGGACGGTCCCCATGTTGAATACCCGCTCCAGAAATCCTCTTCGGTCGGGGTTAGCTGCACTGCACGAGGGAGAAAAAATGACAAATGACAGCGGCTACTTTCTCCAGCACCAAACCCCCTTCAAGGGAGACGCCATGACAGTTGGCGAGATCTCGTGCTGCATTCAAGTACTAGTTGTAATGCACGGAACCTCGCGAAAGTATTTTTATTTATGGCCTACTCTGGTTTGTTTTATCGGCATATTTATTGGCAAAACACGACAGATAAACACTACGAAATGGAGCAGGCGGAGAGTAGCAGGGTGACAAGCAACTACGCAGATATGTGGGGTAATAATATGAGTTTGCTTCTGTCGTTGTAAATACATGTTCAGTGAAGTGGCTTTGCTACTATAAACACAATACACTGGCCCAGCGACCGCTGTTAGACGCATTTACGTGTTTGCAGTGTAAGAACGACGTAATGAATGAGTTAGATATTACAATGTAGAAAATAAGTCGCACCGGGTGACTTGAAAGAAAGAAAAGGCTCATAGTGCGTTTAAAGCGCATTGCTCCTAAACGCATCACCTCGTCTTCTGTCCGTGATTGGATAGAAACGAGAGACGCAGCGAAGTGGACGGAGCTTGGACGAGTCACCATGAAGGAGCTCACCCAGTAGATGGCGTCGTTGGTCTTCTTTACGCCGGCTTCCCTTCGATCTCAGCAGAAACTAGAAGCAGAGGGATGAACACTCTCGTAAATTGGATTGGAAGAAGTTTTTGAAAGTCTCCAGCCGGCCGCTGTCTGTAAGTGTGTGTGTGTGTGTGTGTGTGTGTGTGTGTGTGTGTGTGTGTGTGTGTGTGTGTGTGTGTGTGTGTGTGTGTGTGTGTGTGTGTGTGTGTGTGTGTGTGTGTCAAGTCTTAATATCTATAAAAAATAAAGTTGGGCATAAACACTACATTCACTAATAGCCTACACAATCAAAGCTACATACACTGTGGTTCTTGAACGTAGCTCAGGATTGCAACAACAAGGTCTACTGTTGTTGTTGACAGCTCATTACTAAAAAAACAACAACACAAAAAGACAATCACCATGTGTATTTTTTACTTCTTTTCAATCATTGATATTAATGAATAGTTGACAGCTGAATACACCTGCTGGTGACATATGGCATTGGGTGTTAGGACAACAATGTGGGGTTGAATTTACTAATTACATTTAAAAGTAACTAAAGCACTACATGAACTGCTGGTCTTGGAGTGCTAATGAAACAATGAACATAAGTAATTGTATTATAAGTATATGTGGAATGTGGAGGAGTGTTGCCTTTAAGGTCAGGCTGCATTCCTACAGATTTTGAAAAGATATTTCACATAATTGAGGTGTTTTACTTTCAACCATTTTGATATTTAAATGCATTGTGCAATGGCAGATGCCTCCTTGTACATTGTCCCTTATTGACATTTTATGCAAATCTAAGGTCGATGTTGTGTTGGCCTGCACAAGAGATGTGAGATGCATTATTTTGTGTTAACTGGTGATTTTTCTTGTAAATTAATGGTATGTTTGAAAAAGCAATATTGAAAACCAATTAGATGTAATTTACACTACAAATGAGTAAATACATTTTTAAATGGTGTTAAGTTACAGTGACACTGGGCAGTAACAATGTATATTAGTTGTACAACACAGTAGTGTGTAACATCAACACTTACCACTCAGTTATTTGACCTTCTTGTGTTAACTTTCTACAACTCAGTACAGTATTAATGGAAATTAGAATTTAACGTAATTAAAGTGGATTTGTTATCACAGAAGAGTTAAATTATCAACACAAATGAGTGATGATATTTACACTGTCCAGAATTATTTAACCTGTGTCAAATTAGATTAGATTTTACTATAAAATGACACTTTAAAAAATGTATTCCACACTACTTACGATTTGGACAAATACACTCAGCAATAGCGTTCAATTGAACTATTTGAGTGTTACTTTAACACTGCCAAATGTACTGTGTACTCTGTATATGTCTGTGGGTAGTGGCAGTAACCTGTAAATCACCTTGTAGCCCCGCCCTAAGGCATCCCCTGCTTTATGTTCTGGTTGACTCTTAATGACCATCATTTACTAAATGAACTTCATGCTGTATTTAAGAAGGCTTGAAACTCGAAATTGAGACATAACATCATGTTGACAATGTGTACTGAGGGAATGAATCTAGAGATAAGTAATCATTTATATAGACTTCTATACAACCAGATGAGTCACCCCCTGGTCAGTAGAGACAATGCAGCTTTAACACATGAAGCATAGACTTCTATACAACCAGAGGAGTCGCCCCCTTGTTGTCAGGAGAGAGAACGCAGCTTTGAGACATTTCCTAAACATTGGCACCACCTAATTATTGAGCTGCCTCAATGTCACAGATCAGCCAATAGGAACATTGTATTGTAATAGCGTGTATTTGGGGTATCAAGAAACTCTTCATAAAACGAAATAGAAGTCCTTCAAATCAGTTAAAACTTGTTTTGGGCTCGTGGCTCTCAGACATGAGTTGTGTGCAGTTTAGGTTTAAGGAACCTTGAGGTGCTTGATAAACTCTCTCTCTCTCGCTCTCTCTCTCTCTATCCCTCTCTCTCTCTCTCTATCCCTCTCTCTTTATCTCGCTCTCTCTCTCCTTCCTTCCTACCGGCACAAACAAGCCAATCAGAGGGCTCGAATGTCCTCTGCGCGCTCTCTCTCTCACCGTGGTTCCACCAAAGAGCGGTCCTCCTCCTCCTGGTATCAGAGACACACACACACGCACACGTACCCACACGCACGCGCGCACGGTCCAAACCCCCAGAAAGATCCCTGCTGAATCCTCACACCGCCTGTCAGCATGGGGAGCGGTTGTTTTTCCCGGGACGTTTGTTTGTTTATCCTCCTCATAAATACTTGCAGGGTGATGGGGAATGTCGGACTGGCAGGTAAGAGCTCCCCTTTCCTCTCTCGGTCTGCTTTCATTCAGCCACGCGTCGCACTTTGCTTTTTTCTTTTCTTTGCTTTGCCGGCTTAAAAATGAGAAATTATGGAAAGGCGTGGAGAAGCCACCGTGATATCACAATGTATTTAAAATAAAAACCATCACCCACAAGTGGGCTGCTTTAAAGTTTCTGTTTGGTTCCACGGGCGCATAAAGGGTGAATTTATGATATTAGAATATAATCCGACACTAACGGCATCTGAAAAGTCACATGTGCGCGCATTTTTTTATGGGTGAATAAAAGATTGAATTGAGATAGAAAAAATGTCATTTTGAATTATGTAGTTTTAGTAAATCATGCTTGGTTTATTCAAAGTAGTGGCAGAAAGTGGTCTCCACGTCGCAGTGGAGACGCGGAGGGGTTCAGGCACGTTGTTTCTGCGCGTAAAGGTCAGCTGCAGCTCGATCTCCGGGGTCCATGTAGCTCTCTTTCGCTGTGATTTGGAGTGAGTTCTTCTACTTATTTTTAATGTTCCAACGCGTTCACGTGACTTACACCGAGGGTCGGCTTAGAGAAGCGGAGGGCTGAGCCGCTACAGAGCATCTCGTCTCCGGGGTTTCGTGGGCATGTCCGGAGCTGGATGAGGAGGGAGGCGGAGGCTGTGTGTGTCTGTGTGTAAATGTGGTTTAAGGGGGGTGGGTTGGCGGGGGAGGGGGGGGGGCGGGGGCGGCAGGAGGAACCGTCCGAGTCCCAGGAGGAGCAGGCTGCAGGGGCCCAATATCGACCGCGCAGCACTGGCACATTGTTCAGCCTCCACCGCCGTGAACGCGCCAGGAGTCAATATTGAGTCAGTGAGCCAGCAGGAAGGCTTTGTGTCCACACGGGGACACTTTATACAGGACACGGGAGGAAGGCTTTGTGTCCACACGGGGACACTTTATACAGGACACAGGAGGAAGGCTTTGTGTCCACACGGGGACACTTTATACAGGACACGAAGGAAGGCTTTGTGTCCACACGGGGACACTTTATACAGGACACGGGAGGAAGGCTTTGTGTCCACACGGGGACACTTTATACAGGACACGAAGGAAGGCTTTGTGTCCACACGGGGACACTTTATACAGGACACGGGAGGAAGGCTTTGTGTCCACACGGGGACACTTTATACAGGACACAGGAGGAAGGCTTTGTGTCCACACGGGGACACTTTATACAGGACACGGGAGGAAGGCTTTGTGTCCCAGGGACACTTTATACAGGACACAGGAGGAAGGCTTTGTGTCCACACGGGACACTTTATACAGGACACAGGAGGAAGGCTTTGTGTCCACACACTTATACAGGACACGAAGGAAGGCTTTGTGTCCACACGGGACACTTTATACAGGACACGGAGGAAGGCTTTGTGTCCACAGGGACACTTTATACAGGACACGAAGGAAGGCTTTGTGTCCACGACACTTTATACAGGACACGGGAGGAAGGCTTTGTGTCCACACGGGGACACTTTATACAGGACACAGGAGGAAGGCTTTGTGTCCACACTTTATACAGGACACGGAGGAAGGCTTTGTGTCCACACGGGACACTTTATACAGGACAGGCTTTGTGTCCAATACAGGACACGGAGGAAGGCTTTGTGTCCACAGGGACACTTTATACAGGACACAGGAGGAAGGCTTTGTGTCCACACACTTTATACAGGACACTAAGGAAGGCTTTGTGTCCACAGACACTTTATACAGGACACAGGAGGAAGGCTTTGTGTCCACACGGACTTTATACAGGACACGAAGGAAGGCTTTGTGTCCACACGGGGACACTTTATACAGGACACGGGAGGAAGGCTTTGTGTCCACACGGGGACACTTTATACAGGACACGAAGGAAGGCTTTGTGTCCACACGGGGACACTTTATACAGGACACAGGAGGAAGGCTTTGTGTCCACACGGGGACACTTTATACAGGACACGGCAGGAAGGGAATAAAGTGTGTTTTCCACCAAAACCCCTAAAAGACTAGAACTTGTTGCTGCTTTTGCTCTCCTGTCTCTCTCTCCTTTCATTCTCTCTCTCTCTCTCTCTACTCCCGATCCAATAAAACACTCACTGGCTTTTTTGTTGTTCAAACAGGAAAAATATTTATTGTAAATACTGTTTTATCGTTTATTTATTGCCTTTACACAGCTGAGCCGGGCGGAGGGCCAGACAGAGAGCAGGGGCCTGACACACACACACACACACACACACACACAACTGCAATATTAATAGTGCTGGTGTGTGTATGTGTGTGTGTGTGTTTTTGTGCGTGCGTTATGGGTCTGGCCCATATGTGACTGGCTCCTCTATCAATAACCTGATCAACCAGGAAGCCATTAAACCCTCTGCTCTCTCCCTCCCTCCCTCTCTCTCTCTTCATTCATGGGGGGGGCTCTTTAGTGCCTAATCAACCTGTGCTTTTGAAATCCGGCCTCTGTGGGCCGTTCTTTTCTCTTAAAGCCACACAGAATATGTTTCTATCCCTGTTCGCTGGGACTGAGTCGCTTCAGGCTGCAGCGATGGGTCGGGGGGTCGTTGGGCTATTGCAGGTTATTGTTGTGTAAGAGGCCTTATTGTAAACAATGTTAGCCTCGCTGATGTGTCTGGACAGTGTGTATAATGTATAACATAATTGAGTGTCTTGGCTTGCATCCGTTAAAGCGTGTAGGCTGTATGGCAGAAATAGACATCCTGACGTCACTGATTGGTTTGTGGACTGACATCATGAAGTCCAGTGATTTCGCCATTACCATCTTGGATTACGGCCGTCACCATGTTATTTTCTCTGCAACCAATGAACGGAGGTTACCGTATTTTGAATGTAGAGGAGTGGCGTAGAGACCTGTCAAACACAGTGGCCACGCCCTAAAGCAGTCTCTAAATGAAGCATCATTTACTAACTGAACATAATGCTGTATTGAAGAAGACTTGAAACTAGAGATTGAGACCATAAACCCAAATGTTCAATGTTTAATGACCACCCGGGGGCGACTCTTCTGGTTGTATAGAAGTCTATGCTTCATGTGTTAAAGCTGCATTTTCTCTACTGACCACCAGGGTGCAATTTATCAGGTTCTATAGAAGTTTATTCTTCATGTGTCTCTAATGAACAACAGACTCCTCTGGTTGTATAGAAGTCTATATAAACTTCTATCTTGATTTATTCCCCTCAGTAAACATTGTAAACATGAGTTTATGTCTCAATCTCTAGTTCCAAGTCTTCTTCAATATAGCATGAAGTTAATTTAGTAAATTATGTCAATTTAAAATAAAAAAAGACCATAAGGCAGGGTATGTTTTAAGGCGGGGCTTACTGTGGTTGACAGGTCGCTGAAGCTACCAGAGATGTTTACGACGTCTCTTCGTCCTTTCCAAATATGGTCACTCACGTTTATCGGTTTTAAAAAGACAAGATGGTTTTGCTAAATTCGAGGTAAAGCTATCCAGTAATTCATAAGGGATACAAGTAGAGATTTGACTAGAGGGATGTTTTACATCCAACATTTTTATTTTGTTTGTTTATCTGTTTTCCTATCCTATCATCTTGTTGTGACCACTTGGGGGGTCCATAACTCTAGGGTTCGGAACCACTCATGTCTGCTCATGAGCCTTCATCAGTGTCTCATTGGAAGGCGCTCATAAGTACATAGGGACAGTCCAGCCCTGTTATCATCCGGTCTCACTCTGGGATTAGAGATGCTACACAGACACACTTCTTCTAATGTGGCATCAGTTGAGCAGCACACACATCTGTAGACTAGAGGACACTAAAGGGACCCGATGAGACGTGTGTAACAGATGCTGACTCACTCCATCCTCGGGATGGACCAATCCAACTCTGAAATACGTTGAAGCCGAAGATTTCTTGGGCACTAAAATGTAGCGGCATGACGTCAGAGGTCAGGGCTCGTTGACTTCATTGGGACTCGCTCTATTGACACCTTTTTCTTTTCTTAATCTATGTGCAGACGCAGACGAGTGTGTAGAAGGTTCCGACGACTGCCACATCGACGCCCTGTGCCAGAACACGCCCAAGTCCTACAACTGCATCTGCAAGCTGGGCTACAAGGGAGATGGCAAGCAGTGTGAAGGTGAGTGGCCTCTCCCTCTTTTCTCTTGGCCTCTACTCTCTGGCTCCCAGTGCTCAGCCCTCTGGAGGCCAATGGACGCGCCAGCATCCTGCTGTGTTTACGAGACGTTATATTCATAACTCGGCACATACATCTGGTTCTGTTGTCGCCGTAATCTGGAGATGTTCTTGCAGCGTACTTTGTGGAATCGTGTGTCCGTCAATGTTTTGTGTCAAACTAATCAATGAACACTTAGGAAATCACTAAGGACCGCCCACCTTACGCTTTCGGAAAAAACATCAGAAGATAGTTAGTTTTGAAAAACAGACTAAAATATATATAGTAAATATATTTTTTAGGGCTGTGAAACGATAAAAAATTGTAATCAGGTTAATCACAGGTTTCTGTGGATTAATCATGATTAATCACATATTACCGATATTCTCGGTATATTTTTGTGAGAACATGAAGATTTATGACAAAAGACGGATATATACATTTATACACAGGGGTGCACATAACTTGCTCACCAGTGTGCGTGCATCGCGGCTGAGCTCTGAGACAAGATGACATGCTGCTGGTTAGAGACGACCAACAACAGACGTATTGGAAGCTCATTCTGCGCATGCGTTAAATGCGTTAAAAAAAAGTAACTAATTAATTCTGTAATTTAATCATAACGCGTTAACGCGTTATTTTTCACAGCACTAATTTTTTTTATTTCGTATTTGCATACATCTCATGATGCCTGATCAAATAAAAACATATAGCTGATCTGAGTTAAGATGCAACATGACTCTTAAGTGCACCATTTTGCGTCTAACGTTTAGCATCATGGCAGCAAATAGTGTTTTTAGAAAGGCAGTGTAGTAAATGTTGTGCACCAGAGTCTCTTTGGAAAAACTCCCTTCTCTCCAGCGGGCCTAGCTATAAGGCTTGAGTCTCCAGCTAGGAGAACCCCTGCTCCTGGAGGAGGAGGAGGAGGAGGAGGAGGAGGAGTGGGAGGAGCTTCAAACGGCAGGTCGAAGGCATCCGCTCTGGTTCTGTCCCGCTGTTCATTTCATCATCAGCTTCAATCGCATTATCTCAGTTACAGTTTGATTTATATTTTTCATTTATTGTTCCATACCTTTTTTTAAATCATGACCTTAAGTTATTGAGAAGATATACGATGTAGCTCTGTACGGCTGCTGATTCATTGTGTCAGATATATATCTAAATTCACATTTAGGTAAGTATAGGTATGGAATTGGACAATATGATCTGGCATCGGGATTATTGGAACTTCACTCGTAGCAACAGTCCGGGTTCCCACTTCAGAGAATCATAGCTATAGACGGGGATCTGGGGACAAGATCAAGGCCCCTGATGTAACGGCTGGATGGACAACTGTTTCAAACCCCCCCCCCCCCACACACAGGTTCTCCTAATTAACAGGGAGGAAGTGGACTGAGCGAGGGTGTCCGGGTGAAACGGGGGCAGCACCTGGCTGTGCGTTCACACCTCCACTCACTTCTGCCTCGTAGAACACCACAGCTGGAACATATATACACATATACATATACACGTATACACATATATATATTTGGGCTGGGCAACGATTACAATTTTTCTCCCTGATTAATCACGATTAATCGCATTTGTATACGCAAAATCCATAATTAATTCAAAAGTAGTGTATAGCACACTTCTATTTTAAATGTTCTGCCATATGAATGAAAGTGCCATAACATGTGTTGTCCCTGTTAGAGTGAGACACCAGAAAACACTTTCAGTGCAGTTTGTCAATTCCTAGAACTTGACACTTATTTTAAATGTACTGCCATATAAACTAAACTAAAATGAACTATACATGCCTAAAAGGTGCCTAATATTTCTAGACTGAAATAATATCGGCATTATAATTATTATAACTATGAGGATTTTTTAGTTGCCTATTTTGTGGAGCCCCCTCAGGACTTGGTGCCCTACGCACAGCGCGTAGTGCATTATGGGAGCGGCGACGCTGGTCGTCGTGTATAGCATGCCGCACAAACAACAATGAACTAGTGGAGGCGGCAAGGTGCTCAGTGTTGCCAGATTGGAGATGGTGAAGTATCGTACCAAAGGCTCAAAATGGTTGTATTTGGAGGATAATTATCGTGTATCTGGCAACCCTGAGATCGGTCGACCAATGACTGTTCTCTATACCGTCAGAGCTCGCGCAAGAAGGTGGAACGTAAGGGAGATACCATTTCCAAAACTTGTAAGGGGTAAATACTAGTTTATGAAAACCCAGAGAAACACAAATATCCGACGAAGCAAAATCCCGGACGTTTTTGGAATCCCTGCCGGACGCATTTTTTAGGTCTCAAAAGCAGGACATGTCCGGGGGAAACCGGACGTCTGGTCACCCTAACTAATCGGCCTGCAGTCTGTAGCTATCCACTTCGCTATGGCATTGGTTAGCTTCTCTTGCCTTGGTTTTCTCCTCCCTGCAGCTAGCGTCGTCTGCCGAAGCCTCGCTCCACTGTGTGTTTGGTTGCAGGCACGTGCACAGACATTTTGGGGGGCAGGTGCTCAAACCTATAAAAAAAAGGGCACCCATTGCCAAAAAAAAAATTCGGACAAAGTTGAAGCATAACACCAATGATGCTGTCCTCGACCTGCGTCTCCTCTGGCAGCATCAGACCACTAGCTTACATTTTCTTTATGAATAAAGATGAATTATTATATAGCAACAACAGCACAAGCGTTCTGATTGGCTAATGGGTCGTCATGCCAGCCATGTATTGCCCTCCTCGCTGGTCTGATACGGATCCGTATGCCCTCTTACGTCATTTTCAAAATGAGCTATATTGATAGACATCAACAGCCAAGAGCAGTGGCCCTCTGAACAATACCAGAGAGGCATTATGATTTTTTTTTCAGTCTGGCCACGCAAATCCTAGACTAGCCCATTATTTAGAATGGAATAAGAACTCTCTCTCTTCTCTCTCTCTCCTCTCTCTCTTCTCTCTCTCTTCTCTCTCTTCTCTCTCTACTCTAACATAACTAACGTCAGTAAACAGCTGGACGAGGCTTTGACGTCACGGATTTCGTGAGTTTTTGTTTATTTATTTTTTTAGGAAACGTCGGACCAGTTGTGACGTCATGTTTTCAGCAGCGTAATGTTGTGGTTGATTTATCACAAAACAATGTCAGGGGACAAACGCCGTCATGATCTGTTTGTCTGGTGCTGCCGGTCAGAGGAGAAGGAGGTGCAGCCTTTTGGTGGCGCGAGGAGCACTGCGCGGAGGAGGAAGTGGAGGAGCGCGGCGGGCAGAGGGATAGGAGGGGGGGGGGCGCAGCGGAGCATGTCGGGGCGAAATTCTCACAATAACACAAATAAATGCCCCGTCGGATATTAAAACACATTTGGGGGGACTTGATGACAGAAAGAGTAACTTTTATTCTTAAATACTGATGAATGAAAAAAAATGTGTCTCCAACAAAAAGGGCACTTTTCTCATCCAGGGCAAAGGGGCTGGTGCTTGAGCACCACTAGGGCTCTATCTGTGCACGTGCCTGTTTGGTTGTATGATTTGCTGGCATCAGCGGTGTGTTTAGCATTTAAATGATATTTAAGACTGGAAGTACTCCGGTGATAAGACAATTCATCTTGGCAGTGGTTACATATGACTTTGTTTCTGTCGACTCCGCCGTCTTTAAGAACTTTAAATTGAAAATGGCCATTTAAAATCTCCGTACTCTTCTCCATGTTTGTTAAACCGCGAATGACTTTCTTTTCCGGTTCCGCAGCAATCAGTAGCAGACTTTTACAAAATAAAAGCCTGTGAGCAACAAACTTTTACAATAATAAAATAAATAATAAAACCTGCGTTAACGCGCGATAAAATAATTGTCGGCGTTAATTAATTGATGCGTTAACGCAAGATTAACGCGTTAACGTGCCCACCCCTAATATATATATATATATATATATAGACATCCAAAGCCATTATTCTCATATCTTATGTCCCCGAGCCGCTCTCCAGATATTTTTGTATAGTTGGTGTATGTATAGTTTAATTGTTTACAACCTGCTTCTGCAGTTGTCTGTCAGATGAACTCATCACATTCAACCTGGCTAACTTTAGGCATATGAGAACATATCTAAATACAGAGGCGTGCTCTGATCTTTTTCCCCATACAAGCACTGAATCAGTTCATAATGCAGGAGAATAGATATGAAACACAAGAGAGGACTGTGTTGTCAGAGTATCCACAAATTAAACCGAAAAACAGCCATATTGGCACCGGTTCCTATACGACCGGACCGAAACGCAACGCACATTTCGATGCTTCCTTTCGGTGCCTGGGCCGATTTTAATTGAAAAAAACTATTATTTTGAACTTCTCTGGTGACTCCGCCCTGTCAGCAGGTTACGATAACCTATCATTTAACTTTGAAAGCGGAGGCATGCACCGTGTTTGACTGCGTGAGCCCCGTGCCGAGCACATCAGCGTCAGGCTGGGCGCGATGGGGAGACTGATGATGACCAGAGCAGCCGCAACTCAGATTAGTACCGTAACGTTGATTGCAAGTCTTGCTTTCATACAAGTAGGCCAACAAATCATAAATTAGCCATTATAATCATGTTTTAGCTAACTCTTAGCTCCTGCTAGCTACGAGCTAGCGCAAGCTACAAGCTACGAGCGCTACAGTCTGATATCCGTTTTTTGTCAGTGTGGCCATGAAAACGGCTTTTACAGGGAATATGGCCGAAGAGGTTTTTAATGTCGTCATTGTCAATCGTCGTTTTGTGCTTAGTAGTATCGGTTCAGGCACCGTTTAGGCACCGTTACCGTTTTAAAAGTACCGGTTTAGCAACGGTATCGGAAAAAAAAAAAAAAAATGATACCCATCCCTACTTATAATAGTAAGTTGGAATATGGAAAGTCCAGCGCTTATTGGTATATAAATACTGAATGAGTGATGTGAGTGGAACAGAGGCTAGCTCACATTACAGAAGCTGTATAGCCTTAAAAAACGACTCCCAATGTTTTCTAACACGTGTGTGCAAGTTGGTTGAACCGACTGTTTACATCAACTGTTATTGATTGGTTCATTAAGCAGCTTCCGTATAGCATGTGATTGATGGCACTGGACAGACGCAATAACAACAGCTTCTCTGTCCTCTGAGAGGGTTTTCGAGCTTTTTCAGGAATATGATCTTCCTCCATGAAGCCGCCGCTGTCTGAGCCGACCTCTTCCTGCCAGCCTGCTGTTTATTACATCACTTTACCCAGAATGTCAACTTTCTGTGATTACATCACCGTTTGACATCCAGCATTTGAAAAGCTTCGGGGCGGATGTATGCGTGTGTGTGTCAAACACCTCCAGCATGTACGCTGAGCTCCATCCGTCTCCTCCCAGCTCATGATAGAGACGCCAAATGAAGACGGATGGTGGGATGGGAGTTGATCCCCTGACCCCCAGTGATTAGATACGGCCGCTGTAATTGGCCGGCTGTGTTTTCCATTAACGGGCATTACTGGCCACTTTGCCGGGCCAGCGCAGCCATTAGCGGCTCTGGGCTATTCCTGGAAGCACCTAGGAGCAGAGGAGCTCCGTCCCCCGGGTCTCCTTCTCCGCTGGGCTCGAGTGAGACTCACCTTGGATTAGGGGCGAAAAACAAAAAGTGGATCAAAGTTACTCTACGCCTTTTTACTCCACAATCCTCACAAGTGCGTTAATGCACTATCTGTCCACATGGTTATCTCTCATCTGTCATCTTATCAGACATTTCTATCCAGAACACTGAGACCTCCAGATGCACCCTTCGTCCTCCGCATCCCTGGATGTGATCAGTGTGATGCTAGAATGTAACATCTTTCTTGACCTCTCTGTTTGGTTTTGGCAGAAAGAGCAGCAGCAATGTGTGCATAGGTGGAGCTGTCTGTAAATATTGAGCTGTGAAGGTTTAACAAGATCAATAACACAGAAACGAATCATCGTTCACATGTTCAGTTCACCACTGAGATCCATCACCCTCCAGACCGGTGAGTCACGTTTCTCCTATACCTCAATTAGAAATGAGTATATAGCCAAGATTTGGCTTTCTTAAAAGGATGGTTTGGATTCAGTGAGGTTGTATGAGGTATTAATAGTCTCGTCTAGTGTATGGCAGACAGGAGTAAAGCAATGGGGACAGCAGCATTAACTGGTTTAAGTCTACACTATATTTAGAATATTTAGCCATCAGACCGTTCTTTCCAGTGGAAAACTATAGCTGTTATCTACGCTCTCTTCAAAGCCACCGGATCCCTTGACAAAGAGAACATCTTTATCAAGCAGCACATCGTAGTTGCTGGTCTACCGCTGCCTCACATGGTTATTTTGTGATATTGTATGAATGGTGAATCCTAACTTATCCTTTAAAATATCTACTGTAGGTGATTTAATGACTGAGTACTTCCTAAGGGTTAGGATTAGGGACTTAGTGCTGTGGTGGGGATATACTGTACTGTATTTATATTCTTAAATGCATGGACAGCACATTGGAAACAAATAGACCTTTGGGGTATCTCCTTAAAAGTGAGTTATATCAGTATAATATCATAGAGACTGTCAGTCAGTACATCAAGCCAGAGGCTCCTCAGATAACGGGGGGGGGGGGGGGCAACATATTCATATCTGTTCATCCATCCATCCTCTGCCACTGATGTGGGGAGGAAGGTTGCGGTTGAGTTCCTTTCTCGGTCTCTAAGGGTGAAACTTATTTTGGCCTTTTGTATCTATAATCTAATCTGTTCCTATTCAAAGCTCATGAACATAAGGGAGGGTTAGAACATAGATGAACTGGTACATTGAAAGCTCTTCCTTTCGGCTCAGCTCTCACAATGTTCCGGTACTTAACTCACATCACTGCTGACACCACACCAGTTCGCCTGTTGGTCTCATGTTAACCTCTTTTACTGAGGGGTAGCAATCCGCCATGTTCCCCACACTTGAGGGGACTGAGTCTCATCCCAACTGTTTTCACTGCAAACTGCCCCAGTGCGTAGTGGAGATCTTAATCCGATGAAGCTAACAGAATCACATCATCTGCATAGAGTCGACAAACAATTATGACGTCCCGAAACTGGACACTTTAGGGCTCGATCACACCAGACGCGACTCTAAAAAACGCAACCGCACCAAAAACGCCTTAGCAAA